>NC_134487.1:43011512-43194012 GCF_040206685.1 Ascaphus truei | reverse complement strand
CTGGGACCGATTCCATGATGTCTTTAGCCCTGATCATTTTGTAGATGACCTTGGGCTTCCACAGGTCTGGTTTTACTCCCTCCAGATTGTTCTGCCTCACAAACTTCTTCACGTCCTTGTAGAACCAGGGCGTGCGCCAGCTGTAAGGGATGGAGCTGTCCCACTTGTCCCACCCCAGTGCTCTCCAGAGCGGCAGGAGTAGGAGGCGGGACATGGAGTAGCCAGAGGAGTCTTTGTCGCAGTCTCTCAGGGTGATCCGCACGCAGTTGCTTACAAAGAAGGCGCGCAGCATAGTGGGGATGTCAGGGATTCCTCTACCCCCCTTGTGCGGCTCTTTGTACATCACCTCGCGCTTTCCCCTCTCAAACTTGGCCCCCCAGACAAAGCGGAACACTGCCATGGAGATCTCCTGGCAGGTTCTGGTCGAAGGCGGGTATGCCTGGGCCACGTACTGCAGGACAGGGAGGATCTCGTTCAGCAGTACCAGCTTTTTCCCCTCAATGGTGAGGGGTCTGAGGCGCCACAATCCGATCTTCTGCTTCACCTTGTTCAGCCTCTCGTTCCAGCTCTTCAGGGCAGCGGCCTCGCTCCCCACACCAAACCAGACTCCAAGGATTTGAATGAGGCCTGCTCTGATGGGGAAGGGGAGGGGGTCGGCAGTCAGGTTCCAAAGCCCAAATAGCTTGGTCTCTGACTTCCCGCAGTTGACTTTTGCTCCTGAAGCTTTCCCGAAATCCTCGCACGTCTGGACCAGTGTCTTCACCGACCGGCTATCTGCGCAGAAGATGGTGACGTCATCCATGTAGAGCGAGCACTTCACTTCGCGTCTCTGGGGTCCTGGCACGACGATCCCTCTGATCTCTGCGTCTCGTCTGATGCACTGGGCGAAGAGCTCTATACAACAGAAAAAAGGAGAGGTGAAAGAGGGCAGCCCTGCCTAACCCCTGAGAGGACAGGGAAGGGGTTAGTCTTCCATCCGTTCACGATCGCCACACTGCAAATGTCAAGGTACATCAGGTTAACATAAGAACAGAACATCTCCCCCATCCCATACTCACGCAGCACCCTGCCCATGAAATCATGGGAGACACGGTCAAAGGCCTTCTCCTGATCAAGGGTGACCAGGGCCGCGTGTACACGGCGGTCTTTGATGTAGTGGACTGTGTCTCTGATTAGGGCGAGGCTGTCTGCGATCCTGCGTCCGGGGATGCCGCACGTCTGGTCTGGGTGGATGATCTGGCTGATGACCTTCTTCAGTCTGTTCGCTAGGACTTTTGCTAGGATCTTGTAGTCCGCATTCAGGAGGGAGATGGGACGCCAGTTCTTGAGGTCGCACCTCTCCCCCTTCCGTTTGTACAAGAGCGTCAGCATTCCTTCCCTCAGCGTTGGGGGCATCCTACCTTCTGCTTCCATTTCCCTGTAAAGCTCGAGCAGGTCCGGGCCGATCAGGTCCCACAGCTTCGTGTATAACTCAGCTGGGATACCATCTCCGCCCGGCGTCCTACCCTTCTTAAAGGATTTGGTTGCAGCGTGGAGCTCCTCCAGCGTCAGGGGGGCGTTCATGGCTGCTTTTCCTGCCGGGTCGATGGTGTTTGTAATCCCTGACAGGAATTTGTCAGCCTGGTCTCGGTCTGATACTTTTGGGGAGTAGAGGTCTTCATAGAAATCTTTCACGACTCCCATGACTTCCTCCTTCCCCTGCTGCACGTTGCCTTCTTTGTCTCGCAGCTCCCTCAGGGGCATGTGGGCAGAGTGGAGTTTCTTGAAGAAGAAGGCATTGCATTTCTCCCCCCTCTCAAGGTTCTCCACCTTGGAACGGAAGATGATTCGTCTGGATTCCTCCTCAAAGTGCTTTTGCAGGCTCTCCTTGGTTTCCTCCAGGTCGTCATCCACGTTCCATCCACAGCGTTTGAGGTCATGCAGGGACTGCAGCTTGCGCTGCAGGCCCTCGAACTCCCCCTTCCTCTCACACGCCAGGCGTCTGCCCTTTGCCTGCAGGAAGCAACGGATCCTTATCTTCGTGAATTCCCACCACTCTGCAGTGCTGGGGAAACAGGCCTTTTCTTCTTTCCATGCTGTGTATGCTGTTCTCAGCTCCTCCATGATCTCCTCCCTTTCCAGCAGTGCGCAGTTCAGCTTCCAGGATCCTGGCCCTGGGGGGAAACCTCCTCCCAGGCGCCCCTGGAGATGAATGGCTCTGTGGTCAGAGAAATGTACTGCGACCATGGAGTGCTGTCTGTGCTGTACCTGCTTGGTGGTCAACAGGAAGTCAATCCGAGAACGCACGGAACCATTTGGGTGGCACCAAGAGTAGTTTGCGGCGCCTGCTCCCATAGATCCTACCACGTCCTTCAGGGATGCCTCCCCAATCATCGCCATGAGTAGCCTGGACGTCACATCTATCTTTGATGATTTGCTGGGGGGCACGCGCCCCCCCACCTCAATCGTGCAGTTGAAATCCCCACCCATCACCACTGCCCTGGAGGTTGCGAGCCAAGGACGAAGGTGCTGGAAAAGTTCCAAGCGCTCATTTCTCCGGGGGGCGGCGTACACATTGATGAGCCTAATCGGCTCCCCTGCCCACGAACCGTCTACGACCAGTAGTCTGCCGCAGACAAGTTCATTGACAGAATCAACAGTGAAACATCCCCCCCGGATCAAAATGGCTACACCCGCGTTCCTGCACCCGTTCCCCCCAGACCAGTAGGAGGGGCCGTGAGACCACTGCCCGCTCAGGTGCCTGTAGGATCGAGAAAAAGGTAAGGCACATTCCTGTAGCATATACACATCACATTTCTGTAAAGAAAGGAATGTTAGTACTCTGGCACGTCTCATCCGCTCTCCTATGCTCCTTACGTTAATGGAGAAAATGTTAAAAGACGCCATTAGTTTGGGGATAAAGGGTTGGACAGACTTGCAGTGATACTAGTTACCATCCTCACTGGCGTGGGTGGTCTTGTTGATCTCCTCGCACAGCTGGTCTAGCAGATCCATGGTTTGCCCAAGGTTGTCATGGAGGAGGAGGGTCTCTGCTGCCTCTCGCCCCTCTCTTATGAGCTCTTCCACGGTCACTTGTGTCTCGCTAGGTGGCTGTTCTAAAATGGCCGCCTGCTCCTCTGCAATGGCTGCCTCCTGCATCTCTGCTTCCTCCTCCTCCAGGTCGCTTTCAAGGTCACTGTCAGCGTCGCTGGAAGTGGGTGAGTCGCCGATTTGCATTTGGGCTCTCTTCTGCTCCAGCCCCTGGTGCGGGCTATCCGTCTCAGGGGCTCTCCTCTTTATTCCCTGCTTCTCCGTTCCGGTCTGGGCTATGGGGGCGGTATCTGTAGCAAGGGAGGAAGAGGGAGGAGGTGCAACAGCCTCGGGGCTGGGGAGAGGTGTTACAGAGGGAGGGGCTGCAGCCTCATGGAGCGTGGGGGGGGCTACAGTGGAGGGTTGGGAGGAGGGGGCAAGGGGTGGTGGGTGGGCGGGGAGGGTTGGGGTAGGGGGGAGGGTGGGGGTTGCAGCAGCAGTGGGTGTGGGAGGGAGTGTTGCTGCAGGGGTGAGGGTGGGAAGGGGTGGGGTGGGGGCTGCTACTGAAGGGGCAGCGGGCTCAGGAGCCGCAGCGGGCGCTGCTTGGGTGGCCTCTTTTTCCCTTTGCTCCTTCTGATACTTACCCCCTTGTGCCTTTACGGCTTGGTTTGCAGGGGGCTTCTTGGCTGCCTTCTGGGTTGCTGTCAGGGGCGCGCCCGGTGTTGCGCCTTTCGCCGCAGCCTCTGCGTAGCTCCTGACCCTCAGCTGGCAGTCCCGGAACATGTGGGTTGTCTCTCCGCACAGGTCACAGGTTTTCTGGCGGGGACAATCCTTAGTTTCGTGTCCGGTGTTCTTGCAGTTTCTGCAGGCTTTCAGGGTGCACTGTTTCCACTGATGCCCCAGGTTCCCGCAATTACCGCAGGTCTGGGGCTGGTCAGGGTAAAAGATCCTCCCTGAGCTGCCCGCAAGTGAAAAACTGGGAGGGAGGTGGTGCAGCCGATCTGCCGCTTCTGGATTTGGCCACAAGCGAACTACCATGCTCCACTTTCCCACCCAGTACCCCAACTTGTGCTTGATCCTGCTCGGCTCCTTCACCACGGTGCAAGAGCGCCGCAGAAAGGTAGCAATATCCTTTCCAGGGATATGGGGGTTCCTCACCGTCACAGTGATCCTCTTCTCGTCCCTCTGGATAGGGCAGTTCACGTCGAACTCTGAGAAGGGGACCTCCTGTTTCAGGGTCTGGAAAGCCTCCCAGTACCTCCTGCAGGCTCCCGCCGTGGCGAATGTGACGAAAAACAGGCCACCCCTGAGGTCCTGGATGCTCAGGATCTCGTCCGGAGTAAAGCCCGCTTTGCTCACCAGCTCCTTGGCAAAGGTCTCAGCGTCCAATAGAGGGCGCTGTCCGTCGACCTCCCTCAGCTGCATCACCACTGTCTGCCTCATCCAGGGTTCCAGGCGGGGGATCCTCCTGTTGCTGCTGCTCCCAGCTCCAGGGTTGGAGCTGGGGCCGCCGCTGCTGGTACTGGCAGTGGGGGTGAGGCCGCTGGGGGTGGCAACGTCGCCTGAGCCGCTGGAGCTGGTTGCCGCTGGGCCTCCTCCGTCCGTCTCCTGGCTGCTGGGGACCATCTCTGGGGGTGCCGTGTGCTTCTCCTTCTTTGTCATCTTCTTCTTCTCCTTGTGCCGGGTGGTCCCGGCGGGCTCCATGGCGACCTCCATCCTCTTGATCTTAGCCAAAAACCCACCCACAGACAGCTGTTTCAACCGTGATGGGTCTCATCAGTGTGGGGTTGATTTTACTGGGATGCAAGAGAGGCTTATGGGATAGGCCAAACCATAATACTGAGTTAAGTTATGGTGAGTAAAAAAAGTGACAAAAACCCTCCACAGGAAAGCAAATATGCAAATATAGCTGTATGCTCATCTGCATGTTCCCTTGCTGCAGTGGAAGTGCTGTATGCTGGGTGATAATGGGGAAAGGCGGGGTTGCAGACCTGCCTAAGACATGCAGATGAGCATACAGCTATATTTGCATATTTGCTTTCCTGTGGAGGGTTTTTGTCACTTTTTTTACTCACCATAACTTAACTCAGTATTATGGTTTGGCCTATCCCATAAGCCTCTCTTGCATCCCAGTAAAATCAACCCCACACTGATGAGACCCATCAAGGTTGAAACAGCTGTCTGTGGGTGGTTTTCTGGGTATGCACCTTAACCTTGGCTGTGCTCAAAGCTGTGACCATGCAGCAAGCTTAAGCCTATAGGGAACCATGTTAAAAATGGTTATTGAGGCAAAAAGTGACACTGTGTGCTCATTTGCATGTCATTTCCCAGAATCCCTTGCTGCAGTGGAAGTGCTGTATGCTGGGTGATAATGGGGAAAGGTGGGGTTGCAGACCTGCCTAAGACATGCAGATGAGCATACAGCTATATTTGCATATTTGCTTTCCTGTGGAGGGTTTTTGTCACTTTTTTTACTCACCATAACTTAACTCAGTATTATGGTTTGGCCTATCCCATAAGCCTCTCTTGCATCCCAGTAAAATCAACCCCACACTGATGAGACCCATCAAGGTTGAAACAGCTGTCTGTGGGTGGTTTTCTGGGTATGCACCTTAACCCTGGCTGTGCTCAAAGCTGTGACCATGCAGCAAGCTTAAGCCTATAGGGAACCATGTTAAAAATGGTTATTGAGGCAAAAAGTGACACTGTGTGCTCATTTGCATGTCATTTCCCAGAATCCCTTGCTGCAGTGGAAGTGCTGTATGCTGGGTGATAATGGGGAAAGGCGGGGTTGCAGACCTGCCTAAGACATGCAGATGAGCATACAGCTATATTTGCATATTTGCTTTCCTGTGGAGGGTTTTTGTCACTTTTTTTACTCACCATAACTTAACTCAGTATTATGGTTTGGCCTATCCCATAAGCCTCTCTTGCATCCCAGTAAAATCAACCCCACACTGATGAGACCCATCAAGGTTGAAACAGCTGTCTGGATCGCTTCTCGGCCTTTTGGCTAAGATCAAGCGAGATGAGTGCTCCTCTCGACCTGCACAGCTATGACCAAATGCAGTACTATCCTACATGGGCTCCAGTAGGAAAGGTCTGTGGCAAGCATTTGGCCCTCTAGCTAGTTGAGAGGTGGTGTCCAGGCCCAGGACCACAGAACCCCTGAGCCTTCGGGCTAAGGGGGGATGGCATTCGAACAACCAGCCCTTCGGGGCTGGGGTGCACCCGCACAACCCTCGAAAGAGGGGATATGATGTGAACTCCCTTGCGGGCCTCGGGCCAGAGGGAGGAAGAGACGGATGTCCTGAATCCTAACGGAGGAAGGCATCAATGTCCCTGGAGACCTAGGCTTTCGGGCTGAAACCTCCAGGGAAACTGGGCACCGAGGGCGGGTCTGACTTCGGTTGGACAGTCCAAGGGCAAGCTCCCTATCCACTGAAGTGGACTGGGATCCGATGAGCGAGAGGGTGGACCCTCTCGGGAGGAAAAAAAAAAAAAAAAAAAAAAAAAAGCTGTCTGTGGGTGGTTTTCTGGGTATGCACCTTAACCCTGGCTGTGCTCAAAGCTGTGACCATGCAGCAAGCTTAAGCCTATAGGGAACCATGTTAAAAATGGTTATTGAGGCAAAAAGTGACACTGTGTGCTCATTTGCATGTCATTTCCCAGAATCCCTTGCTGCAGTGGAAGTGCTGTATGCTGGGTGATAATGGGGAAAGGCGGGGTTGCAGACCTGCCTAAGACATGCAGATGAGCATACAGCTATATTTGCATATATAAATATATATATATATATATATATATATATATATATATATATATATATATATATATATATATATATATATATATATATATATATTGTGACAAACGCCCCTCTTTTGTAGCGCTGATGTCTGTCTGGGTTCTTCCTGACACAGTCTTCTAGGGTTAATTATACAACAAACAGGAACATGCAAAGTATTACGTTGCTTAACTCAGGCTTCTGCCTGCTTTATTTTCATCCCAGTAAGGGACTGCAGCTTTAACATGTGTAGGTTAGAGGCACTCAGATATTTTCATTCAGCGGTTTACTCATATCAGTGTTATAGCATTTCACACAGTGTCACTTTTAAGAAATAAAAACCAAATCATATAAAGAAATCCTATCCCTTTCAGGGATCTAACTACACATCAGAATCAGCCCCTAACTGCTGCTGGCCAACTAACCTGGTTCCCCAGCTTAAAACAATGCCCTCTCATTTAGGGTCACTAGATACAGCACAGTCTTTTAGCAGCAGCAATAAACATTTGTTTTGTCTTATCTGTTCGTGGTGGAAACACGGTCCCAAGTGTCCAGGCAAATCCTCTGGTACTGTGATACTTGGAGGGGCCGTCCACCCCGAAACTGGATACAGGGGAGCAGCGATACCCCCAGCCTCCAGGCTCTAAGGAGAGAGACTGAAATGCAAACCTCTCTGCTCTAAATACCTGTGCAAGTGATTAGAAGAGCAGGTGAGGGAGAACTAGACCCATTGTAATCTGTGGTCTGGATTTTCCATCCAGCAGTCTGAGTTAATGTGAAGCTGTGGAATGGATCATTTTTAACTATTCCTGCACTTTCTGACCTAAAACAGGGCAGAAAGCTGCCTAACATCTTTGGACTATGTCACATATCCCCCTCCCCAGCTCACACCTACTGGGGTGAGCGGCCATGGACCTCACTGGGGTGAGCGTCCTATCTGAAATACTTAAGCTAACTCCCCAGTACAATATTAAACATTCACAACACGAATATTAACTCTTTTTTTTTTTTTTTCCCACGGCAATTATGGACAATAGTTTTCGTCATAAGAGACTATACTTGGCAAACATATTTTGTTGCTCTATATTAGGGAACTATTTTGAAAAATAAATGTCTAGCACACATTCTTATAACCCACGATATGCTAAATATACTCACAAAACCAGTCATTTTCTTTTACCTCCCTGGGTTTTTTTCTTTTCTACTCTAGAATATGAACCTCATATACAGCTAAACCCCGTTATAACGCGGGTCTCGGGGTCCACCCCGAGACCACCGCGTTACTAACGGGGTCGCGAGAAAAAAAAATGGCCGCCGCGCATTAGCGCATATTCATCCCGCGGGACAGGAGATGGGAGCGGGCATGTCCCTCCGCTCCCCGCTTCCCCCTGTCACCGCGGGACAGGCCGCGGGGCAGGAGATGGGAGCGGGGATGTCCCTCCTGTCCCCGCTTCCCCCTGTCACCGCGGGACAGGCCGCGGGGCAGGAGATGGGAGCGGGGATGTCCCTCCTGTCCCCGCTTCCCCCTGTCACCGCGGGAACTGGCAGGCAACATCCACTCCTCACGAGCCGCACGGCGCATGCGCATGCGCACGGCGAACGTGAGGGGTGCCTGCATAAGTGTGCTGCTTTTGGAGACAGGTAAGCAGTCTCCGGAAGACCGCTAACCCCCCCCCCCCGCCGCAGCACAGGGCCCTCGCGTGTGTGTAAGTGTCTGTGAGTGTGTGTAAGTGTCTGAGTGTGTGTGTAAGTAAGTGTAAGAGCCGGAGCGGGAGGTGGGAGGTTTGACAGGGAGGGGGGGCGTGGCTTGAGCGGAGGGACCCGCTACTCTCCCCCCCCTCCCTCCACGGACTGCAGGAGGGAGCTGCTACTCTCCCCCCCCCCCCTCCCTACACGGACTGCAGGAGGGAGCTGCTACTCTCCCCCCCCTCCCCGGACTGCAGGAGGGACCAGGTATGTAGAACTTAAGCATGGTAAAAAGGCCTCGCTTTAATATGCTAACACTATGTGCAACGTGTGGGGTATTTAACAACAAATGACAATCTTGCTGACATGTAATCTATCTTTGGTACAGAAATCTGCCTAGCCTCATTGCCAAGATGATCATCTTCATCTTTTGGTAACACAAGTGCTGTTCATTTCTATGGGTCCCTCCCTCCACTGGCTGCAGGAGGGACCCACTACTCTCCCCCCCCCCCCCTCCACGGACTCGGGCTGGAGCACTCATACATACACACATACACACACACACACACACACACACACAGGCACTCACGCACTCATACACACACACGCGCGCACACACATGCAGGCACTCACGCACTCACACACACACACAGACAGGCACTCGCACTCACACACACAGACCGCTAAACCCCCCCCGCCGCAGTACAGGGCCCGCCGTAGCCGCAGCGCAGCGCAGGGCCCCGCCACACCCCCAACCCCCACAGCACAATGACTTCCCACCCCCTTAACTTTGTGAAACAAAAGTCACAAGACAGGCAAAATACATCTGTTAAAGTGCAGTTGTCTGTTTATTTCTATATAATAATTGTGTGCAGTGTGCAGTGTGTCAGTGTGTGCAGTGTGTGCAGTGTGAGCAATGAGCAGTGTGTGTGCAGTGTGCAGTGTGTGTGCAGTGTGTGTGCAGTGTGTCAGTGTGTGCAGTGTGAGCAATGAGCAGTGTGTGTGCAGTGTGCAGTGTGTGTGCAGTGTGTCAGTGTGTGCAGTGTCAGCAATGAGCAGTGTGTGTGCAGTGTGTGTGCAGTGTGCAGTGTGTGTGCAGTGTGTCCAATGAGCAGTGTGTGTGCAGTGTGCAGTGTGTGTGCAGTGTGTCCAATGAGCAGTGTGTGTGCAGTGTGTGTGCAGTGTGTCAGTGTGTGCAGTGTGAGCAATGAGCAGTGTGTGTGCAGTGTGCAGTGTGTGTGCAGTGTGTGTGCAGTGTGTCAGTGTGTGCAGTGTGTGTGCAGTGTGTGTGCAGTGTGTGTGCAGTGTGTGTGCAGTGTGAGCAATGAGCAGTGTGTGTGCAGTGTGAGCAATGAGCAGTGTGTGTGCAGTGTGCAGTGTGTCAGTGTGTGCAGTGTGAGCAATGAGCAGTGTGCAGTGTGTGTGCAGTGTGCAGTGTGCGTGCAGTGTGTGTGCAGTGTGTGCAGTGTGTCAGTGTGTGCAGTGTGAGCAGTGTGCAGTGTGTGTGCAGTGTGCAGTGTGCAGTGCAGTGTGCAGTGTGCAGTGTGCAGTGCAGTGTGTGCAGTGTGTCAGTGTGAGCAATGTGCAGTGTGTGTGCAGTGTGTGTGTGCAGTGTGCAGTGTGTGTGCAGTGTGTGTGCAGTGTGTGTGCAGTGTGTCAGTGTGTGCAGTGTGAGCAATGAGCAGTGTGTGTGCAGTGTGCAGTGTGTGTGCAGTGTGTGTGCAGTGTGTCAGTGTGTGCAGTGTGTGTGCAGTGTGTGTGCAGTGTGTGTGCAGTGTGAGCAATGAGCAGTGTGTGTGCAGTGTGTGTGCAGTGTGTCAGTGTGTGCAGTGTGAGCAATGAGCAGTGTGCAGTGTGTGTGCAGTGTGCAGTGTGCAGTGTGTGTGCAGTGTGTCAGTGTGTGCAGTGTGAGCAGTGTGCAGTGTGTGTGCAGTGTGCAGTGTGCAGTGTGCAGTGTGCAGTGTGCAGTGCAGTGTGTGCAGTGTGTCAGTGTGAGCAATGTGCAGTGTGTGTGTAGTGTGTGTGTGCAGTGTGCAGTGTGTGTGCAGTGTGTGTGCAGTGTGTCAGTGTGTGCAGTGTGAGCAATGAGCAGTGTGTGTGCAGTGTGCAGTGTGTGTGCAGTGTGTGTGCAGTGTGTCAGTGTGAGCAATGAGCAGTGTGTGTGCAGTGAGTGTGTGCAGTGTGTGCAGTGTGCAAAAAAAAATGTAAAAAAAAAAATTTAAATTTTTTTTTTTTTTTTTTTTTAAACGGGAGCCACGGGAAAACCGCGTTATAACCGAATCGCGGTATAACGAGGCGCGTTATAACGGGGTTTAGCTGTATTTACCAACAAAAAGGGCCATCAACCCTGTATATTAATTTGTAGTTTAGCTACACTTTCAAAACATACTGGACACCTAACAAGCTCCTATTAAACCCCCAAGAATACCCACAACATATATATAAGCATATGAGTGTCAGAGGAGTGCTACTGAGCATGGCAATATGCATCAAATGCATATTGCCATGCTCAGTAGCACTCCTCTGACACTCATATGCTTATATATATGTTGTGGGTATTCTTGGGGGTTTAATAGGAGCTTGTTAGGTGTCCAGTATGTTTTGCAATTCTTGTCCAGCTAGTCATGGCTGATTGGAGGTTGGCAACCTCCTACTTAATTTAAGCTCACCCCCTCCCACATTTAAATGGTTATGGGCTCACTCCATAGCATCTTCCACTCAGGGGAACTTGCCTGCTTGCAGTTTGGCTGTGACATCTCTAATACAGAGTGCTTTTCCTGGTAATGTACAGGTTAATAAAAGCTTCAGTCAGACAGAACTTTGCAGCTAATATTGACAGATTTACTATAAATCATTCTTCCTGTTATTAAACAGGTTATTAAGAATTTATATTAGCGTTAGGGACCCCTGATATGTGGTCTGCCTTGGCGTTGGCTCAGGGGCTTACAACAATTTTGGCCAAAAATGTCAAACTAAAAGACCATTTACTTATTAGATATTTATCCATATATATTTAGGCACTGTACCGTGTATGAGTCTCACTAGATGTGCTAAAAACTGAGCTTTGTCTGTGTTTTATGTTATGTCTCTGGTTTTAATGCAATTAGCTACACTTTCAACACAGAGAACCAATATAACATTGTAATATTGACAAAATTCTTATTCTAGAGGCCTAATATACCTTAACTACAATAGCTTATTTGCATAGTTAAGTGTCCGTGACATAGTCCACACGTGTAAATAAAAAAAAAAAATCGGTCAGTTCCACCCAAACATTTTTTTTTTTGACTTCCAGTCTATTGCATCCTCTGACTTTATTTCATAGCACGCTGCATCCTGCAAATGACTGGACTGTTTCTTCAGCCACTGATGAGACCCTCAGACCGGATTCTCCTTGGCTCCACAGTGTGGTCCAGAGTGGTGAGATCTGGAACTATTCAGGCACCGTGTTGAACTTCGTTGCTTTTTCTTTTCAATCTTTGATTTCCCTTTTGTGGCCATTACCAGGCCTTTGGGTTTTGAAGACCTAGTTGCCTCTGTACAAACGTAGTTCATATTAACAACGTCATCAGGATCTGTCAACCAGTTTGTGTTTTCAGGAACTGCCACCCACTTGGCTAAAACATCTTCTGTGTTGGCCTGGGTGTGTTCACTAGTTTGATAATCTTCTGGACAACGTAAATGAAATTGAGGATCTGGATTTTTGAATCCCAGATCAGGGAGTATATTCTCAGGAGGGTGCCTATCTGTTTTTGGAATAACAGCAGCACAATCAAAGTCAATTCTTTCTCCTTCCTCTTTGTCATCAGTGAGGGCATTGACTTTACTTTTCCTGGTCTCCTTTTGTGACCGTGTCTCTTTTAGCCTTGGAAAATCTTTCTCCAACTTCATCTTTATATCAAATCGTAATATTGCAACAGCATTGAAGACACACATTAGGAACGTTCAGCTTGCTTGGTTCGGAGGTAGGATTGATAGCCCGACTAAACCACTTTAGCAGCTTCTCCCATGTCCTGGCAGCGTCTTTGTTGCTGTCCTTCTTTATTTCTTTTTCCACTCAGTGCGGCTGCTAATTCAACTTCTTTGGAGTTGAGTTGCGACTCCATGTCCGTCATCTGTTTCAGAGCAAGGTTTAACTCTGTTTCATTTTCTCTATTATTGACCTGCAGCTGCAGGTGCTCCTTCTGGGTCTTGTCCAGCTCCAGCTGCGGCCGGGCCCCCTCATTTGCCGTGTGGCCCAGCTGCTTGTAGATATCGGCCATCTCGTTTTCATAGCGCAATGTCAGGCAGACCACCTGACGGACGGACACCTCCTCCCTCTTGGCGCACTGTATCTCGTGCTGAGCCATCTGCTTCTGCAGCTCTTCAACCTGATCGTGCCAGACCTCCCTCAGGTTCTTCACCTCTTCCTGGTGCTTGCTCTGGGTTTGCATCAGCGCCTCCATTTTTTGGAGCTCTGCAGTTTGTGTCGCCTGGATCGCCGCTGATTCTGTATTCTGCAGTGCTTCCTGCATTTCTAACTTTTCCTGGATCAATTGCTTCTCCACTTTTCCTGCTTGGTGAAGCTTCTTATCACCTTCACTGATCTGGTCAGTCAAGTCTGAATTTTTCTGTGTCAGACTTACATTCTCTCTCTTTACAGTCTCTAAATTACTCAGGGTATTCTCATAGGTTTCCTTCAATGTACACAGCTCTGTGCTGCGAGCGTAGACCTCATGGCGTGAGAGTTCCAGCTCTGCTTTAAGCGCACTAGCCTCTTGCCGAGAAACCCCTAACTCTGTGATGAAGTTTTGCACATGTTTCTGGGACATCTCATAGCATAGTTTCCAGTCAGTTCTTGTTTTCTTTGATTCGCTTGGCTCTCTGCCTATGGTGGTAGCAGTAGTCTTTGTCATCTCTAGGCGTGTCGTCATTCCTGGGACGATTGCGCCAGGCACTATGGGCTGTTGCTCATCTCGGCGCCTTTCTGACGCATGTCCTGACAGCGCAGGTTCAAGTTGGTCGGTCACTTCCCCTGTGACTTGAGGAACAGTTTTCTTTTTCTTCTTCTTTCTTTTTGCTTTATTAGCTCCAGAGATATGAGTGGTACTGGGCACACACTCACTGGTATCAGCTTCCACATCTTGCTTGCACTCACAGGGCGTTGCTTGCTTTTGCAGCTGTTTGTCTTTGAAAATTTTGGGGCACACATCTTCCATGTAACCTACTTCACGACAGGCCCAGCATACTAAATTCATCTGTGGGTACGGCTCTCCTCCAGGGTCGTGATCATAGTATGGCCTGAAGGGACACTATTTTGTATGGTTACGTACATTACACAACAAACATTTCACGTTGGCCATTTTAGAAACCCGGCAGGGACAATTTGCTAGCTGCAATTTCACTCACTTCAGCAAAAGGCATTAGCTTTACAAACAGCACTTGCTAGATGCAAATTTTTTTTTTTTTTCTTCAGCAAAACATTTTGGTTTTCTGTTTGGGTTCAGGGTGCTATTGCATCCACACTTCGCACATTCTCTGTGTATGCTAGAAGCACAACTGATATATCCAGTGGGACAGACTTCACTCATAGCATCTGTACTTTAGTTCCGCTGGGCGGCCATTTTAAACCCCCTCATTTATTTGCAAACCCACAGACTTTTTAGTGTCGACCCGCATTCTCCACCATATGTGACAAACGCCCCTCTTTTGTAGCGCTGACGTCTGTCTGTGTTCTTCCCGACACAGTCTTCTTGGGTTAATTATACAACAAACTGGAACATGCAAAGTATTACGTTGCTTAACTCAGGCTTCTGCCTGCTTTATTTTCATCCCAGTAAGGGACTGCAGCTTTAACATGTGTAGGTTAGAGGCACTCAGATATTTTCATTCAGCGGTTTACTCATATCAGTGTTATAGCATTTCACACAGTGTCACTTTTAAGAAATAAAAACCAAATCATATAAAGAAATCCTATCCCTTTCAGGGATCTAACTACACATCAGAATCAGCCTCTAACTGCTCTGGGCCAACTAACCTGGTTCCCCAGCTTAAAACAATGCCCTCTCATTTAGGGTCACTAGATACAGCACAGTCTTTTAGCAGCAGCAATAAACATTTGTTTTGTCTTATCTGTTCGTGGTGGAAACACGGTCCCAAGTGTCCAGGCAAATCCTCTGGTACTGTGATACTTGGAGGGGCCGTCCATCCCAAAACTGGATACAGGGGAGCAGCGATACCCGCAGCCTCCAGGCTCTAAGGAGAGAGACTGAAATGCAAACCTCTATGCTCTAAATACCTGTGCAAGTGATTAGAAGAGCAGGTGAGGGAGAACTAGACTCATTGTAATCTGTGGTCTGGATTTTCCATCCAGCAGTCTGAGTTAATGTGAAGCTGTGGAATGGATCATTTTTAACTATTCCTGCACTTTCTGACCTAAAACGGGGCAGAAAGCTGCCTAACATCTTTGGACTATGTCACAATATATATATATATATAATCACCCAATATATATATATATAAACCATAATACTGAGTTAAGTTATGTTGAGTAAAAAAAGTGACAAAAACCCTCCACAGGAAAGCAAATATGCAAATATACCTGTATGCTCATCTGCATGTCTTAGGCAGGTCTGCAATATATATATATGTATGTATGTAAAGTATGTGAGTAAAAAAAGTGACAAAAACCCTCCACAGGAAAGCAAATATGTAAATACAACTGTATGCTCATCTGCATGTCTTAGGCAGGTCTGCAACCCCGCCTTTGCAGACCTGCCTAAGACATGCAGATGAGCATACAGTTGTATTTACATATATATATATATATATATATATATATATATATATATATATATATATATATATATATATATATGTGTGTGTGTGTGTGTGTGTGTGTATGTATATATATATGTGTGTGTGTGTGTGTGTGTGTGTGTGTGTGTGTGTGTGTGTGTGTATATGTGTGTATATATATATATGTGTGTGTGTGTATATATTAGTGTGTCACCACAAGTACCCAGTCACCCAACCTCTCCCTCACCCGCCAACCCACCCACTCACCCTCTCCATAATCACTCATCCACCCACCCACTCACCCTCTCACCCTCTCCCTCACAGTCACCCATCCTCTCCCTCACCGACCCACCCTCTCCGTCACCCACCATCACCCACCCACCCTCACTCATTTATATCTGGCTTTTTTTACTAGATTAGTAAGGAACTATGTACAGTAACAAGGACTAGTTGTAGTAAAGTATAAATGTAATACAATAAATAAACGGTTATGTCAAAAACAAATGTTATTAGTTCTTACTAGGAATTTATTCCATTTCTTTTTTTAAAAGGTGGGACTGGGGCGAGTAGATTTTTGGGTGATTTGTCTAGATAGAGATGTGTGTGTGTGTGTATACACACACACACACCAGTGGTCTGACAGAAGTATTCTCTGACTTCCGGTGTCTGCCGCTGCTACAGCGTAACTCCTCCCTACCGCCCTCCTGTCCCGCTCCTGCTCCATTCACATGGTCCTCTTCTCCCTCCGCCACCACTGCTGTCCTCTGCCGCTGCCGAGCTTCGCTGCAGGATGCCGTCCTTCTCTCCCTCCGCTGCCGGCTGCTGACCTTCGCTATATATCCATACATACATATACATATATACATACAGTATATATAAATAAAAAAATTTAAATATATATATACATACATACACACACCAGAATATATGAGTTCTTCAGTATTTATTGATACCTTTTTTTTATTTGGACCAACAATTTGTGTCATGGGACAAGCTTTGAAGAGTTTTCCTCTCTTCCTCAGGTCAAGCCATACCATAAATATATACGCATATAAACATGCGCACACAATGTGTATGTATATGTGTGCGCGTGCGCATGTTTATGTGTGCGTGTGCGCATGTTTATGTGTGCGTGTGTGCATGTTTGTGTGTGTATATGTGTGCGTGTGCGCATGTATACGTGTGTGCATGTTTGGGTGTGTGTATATATGTGTGTGCGCATGTATATGTGTGTGCATGTATATGTGTGCATGTTTATGTGTGCGTGTGCGCATGTTTGTGTGCGTGTATATGTGCGCATGTATGTGTGCGTGTGCGCATGTATGTGTGCGTGTATATGTACGCATGTATGTGTGTGTCTGCGCATGTATATGTGTGCGTGTGCGCATGTATATGTGTGCGTGTGCGCATGTATATGTGTGTGCATGTATATGTGTGCGTGTGCACATGTTTATGTGCGTGTATATGTGCGCATGTATGTGTGTTTGCGCATGTATGTGTGCGTGTGTGCATGTTTGTGTGTATGTGTATATGTGTGCGTGTGCGCATGTTTGTGTGTGTGTATATGTGTGCGTGTGCACATGTTTATGTGTGCGTGTGCGCATGTTTATGTGTGCGTGTGTGCATGTTTGTGTGTGTATATGTGTGCGTGTGCGCATGTATACGTGTGTGCATGTTTGGGTGTGTGTATATATGTGCGTGTGCGCATGTATATGTGTGTGCATGTATATGTGTGCATGTTTATGTGTGCGTGTGCGCATGTTTGTGTGCGTGTATATGTGCGCATGTATGTGTGCGTGTGCGCATGTTTGTGTGCGTGCATATGTGCGCATGTATGTGTGTGTGTGCGCATGTATATGTGTGCGTGTGCGCATGTATATGTGTGCGTGTGCGCATGTATATGTGTGTGCATGTATATGTGTGCGCATGTTTATGTGCGTGTATATGTGCGCATGTATGTGTGTTTGCGCATGTATGTGTGCGTGTGTGTGTGCGTGTGTGCATGTTTGTGTATATGTGTGCGTGTGCGCATGTTTGTGTGTGTGTATATGTGTGCGCATGTATATGTGTGCGCATGTAAATGTGTGCATGTGAACATGTGTATGTATGCACATGTGTATGTGTGCGCGTGCGCATGTATATGCGTGCGTTTGCATATATATCTATATCATA
Source organism: Ascaphus truei (assembly GCF_040206685.1). Lineage (NCBI taxonomy): Eukaryota > Metazoa > Chordata > Amphibia > Anura > Ascaphidae > Ascaphus > Ascaphus truei. The sequence goes on along the minus strand of NC_134487.1, from coordinate 43,176,581 downwards.
CAAACACATACATACACACCTAAGCTCCGCAGGGCCCTGTGCCTGCAAAATGTCTCTGTAAAGTGCTATGTAAAACTAGCAGCGCTATACAAGAAGAAGCCATTATTAATTTTAATAACACACATTGAATTGTACACATTCACATAAAATTAAATATACATATTGTTTACAGCAGCGGTGCGCAAACTATGGGGCGCGACCCCCAGGGGAGGCGCGACACTGGCAACGGGGGGCGCGGGGTTTACAGAGGCCCCGCGCGCTTCCCGAAGGCATTTAAATCAAGTGCCGGGGGAGCTGCAGGGCCTCTGTAAACCTAACTTACCGTGGCTCCGGCGGCTTCCTCCCTGCGTCGCCATGGCAACGCGGCGTCAAAATGACGCTGTGAGGTCATGTGACGTCACGTTGCTATGGCAACGTGACGTCATTACGCCGGAGCACGGGTTAGTTGGGGTTGGGGGGGCGCGGGAGTGAGGGAACAGCCGACAGGGGGCCCCTGGTTTACAGTATTATATATACAGATTTGATTTTAAATGAGTTGTTAATATTTAACATTAACTACACACGTGCAATGGAATAAGGTTTAATTAATTAATTCTGAGCTACTCTCCTTTTCTGCTGCTCTGTCAGTTCTGTGGGGAAGATCATGTGACCAGGCAATGACTGATACATTTGTGCTCCATGCTCGTGCACGGCTGTGGTGGGGGCAGGACTCACAAAGGGGTGTGCCAGAGCCTGTTACAGAAAAGGAAGGGGTTGTGCCTTTCTAAAGGGTTGCTATAGAAACAAAAATGCTCGTTACATTAGAATACATTAAAAATTGTCTTTCAAAGTTGTTTTTAAAAAAAAAAGAAAATGTTACAAGTATTTTCTCACAGTACAGAACTGATTTATTAAAAAACCCACACATGCAGGATATTGACTGAACTGCAGCTTTAAGACATTTTGACTTATCTTTATATATTGTAAATATCTTTATGGACTCATTTAATTTATTTAAACAGTATATTCCATAATATACACTGACCAGTAATTAAATCACATTCCCAGAAAAGTTTACAATCTTGTTTCAGTTTCTGAAACAAAGCCAGAAAATGACAGATTGTCTCATTTTGAAACCTCTCTGTTCCAAAATAGAAGATTTGCAATTCAATACAGATTGATCCATATACAGAAATGACAGAAGCCGGTGATGGCCTACGCAGCTATAAGAAGGTTTAAGCTCCATCTGTTTAATTCTGTTGGTCATGCCTGCTGTTATAATACAATATCATTCATCAAGGGAAGCATTCTAGTTAGATGTTAGAACAATGCCCTATATTTGAGACACAGACATCTCTCTTGTAAAAAACATTACTTAACCAGATTATAGATTCATGTAAAAAGTGTTTACTTAGCCTCACAAACTTTTTAAAACAAAGATTGTTTTTAAAACATTACATTTGTTAAAAACATTACAGAAAAAAATAAAAAGAACCTACTTCTTGGTTCTCCATAATATAGATAAAAACTAAAAGTATTATTCTGCTCTTTGGGACACCACTTACTATTGACTCCATTACTTTGGGTGGTTTTCTGAGTACACATCTCTCTGGGAGAATTATTGATTAAGCAGGTTAATATTAATTATGCAGGTTATTCTGAGTAAACTGTTAGATTGAGATAGAAGAAGATTCTGTATAGGTGGTTGCCCCATTAATAATAAATGACCTCACCTACTGAATGAATCTTGTCTTGGGCTTCAAATTGCTGCATAATGGCAGAATTAATAGAAGGCGGAACACATCAATTCTTACACCCTTCAAGAAAAGTCAGGGGCCTAAGTACTAATATTATATTTTATATGTATTTATATGTATTTTAAATGTTTAATGCGTCAAAATGTCAGGGCTAAAATGTAATACAAACCTTCATAAAATGTGCAATGTATGTATGAAGACGTCATACATATGACACATAATTTGTTGTTTCAAATATTCAATACCCGATAAGTTAAATTAAAAACAGAATTATGTATATTTTATTCATGATTACCATTAAAAATATAAATGACGGTAGTATTATTTATAATAGCCACACTTTGAAAATAATAGTTTTTCTTAACCTATATAATGAAACATCTGTGCTACATGAAATATATTTTGGGGTTGATACAGAGCAACTTACATTCTGTGCTAACACTATTAACATACTCTTTAGGGTTTACACCAAGTTGAACTTGGCAGAAAATTTTGACACACTTTCTTTTTTTGGCACACAATCATTATTTTTTTAGAACATACCATTAACATCTATACTCCTAGTGCAGTCCAGATTTTTTTTTACACTGTTGGCGCATATTGAGAAATTTCCAGTTAGTCCATAGGCACACAAAAACACAATTTGAATTGAGATTTATGTGCACTAAAACCTTGTTTGCGGCGCTTAGTACTGAGGCCCCTTAGCCTTTTTGAATTTCTCTATTGCATAATATTTTCAGGATTAAGACAATGAGGCCAGACTTTTTAAACATTATATTTAAAACGTGGATGTGCTACTTGCCAGTAAAGGTCAGTGCGAAAAAAAATGGGCGCAACTAAATGCTTTAGCTTTACCAATTGATTGTTTGCCGTTACATCTTTTTGCAAAGCATTGCAAGCCCAGTGACAGAAATTGATTACAAGGGAAAAAGGAAAACCATACAAAGGATGTAATAACGAGGGCTGGTGTTAGGCCTTTTATGGGTTACACAGTATATCAAAACGTTCTTGACCAGTATGTGAAACTTTTGTTATAATCAAGAACTCTTTATAATCAAACAAACTGATACAGCTTCTACATGCTACAAAACAAATCACATTGACAAGACTGCAACATATGATAGATTTAATAGAAGACCTACCTTTGTGGTATGTAGAACATATTTTGCGGGGGAGGTTTGTAGAGAACTCCTTCATAAACTGGCCAGAGACCACCTAAAATTCTGAAGAGCGAACTTTTTCCACAGCCATTGGGGCCAGTAATAAGAAGGTGCATTCCTTCCTCTACCTGAACAGTGAACAGAAAAACGTCAGATCTGTTCATGTACTGCAACATTACTTCAAGAAGCACTTCAAACTTGGGGAAATTATCTGTTTCTTGTACTGCATTTAAAGATATTGCACAGTAGTTTTTTGTTTTATGAAAAGCCACAGCTACTGTATAAAGTAAAAAATATATATAAATATATTAGTGATGTTTCTCAATTGTACTCTATATAATTGTATTAACAAGTACTTATTTTCATCTAAACTTCATTCATGCCCTGACCTTTCAAAAACAGGTCACATAAGCTGTTCAACTGAATTAATGCAAAATTGGGTAGGTGTAAGCAGCAAGAGAAGAACAGGCCATTTTGTTACATACAAGGATTTTTACTAAGCAGAAATAAACACAAATTGCAGCACACAAGACCAGGGCCGCCGACAGGAGAGGAGCACTGGGTCCGCCCAGGTGGTCCGAACCCAGGCCAACTTCATTTTTCATGTCACATATGTGGGCCCCCCTCCGGTGGTGGGTAGGGCATTGGACAGACAACAACCATCTCACCACTGCTGTGCAGGTAGGGCCTGAGTGGCGGGGAAGGGAGAGTGAGAGAGGAAGAGTGAGAAATAGAAAAGAGGGAGAGTGAAATAGAGAGGGTGGGAGAGAGAATGAGGGGGAGGTGAGAGTGAGAGAGGGGGGTGGGAGAAAGAGTAAGATAGAGAGGGGAAGAGGGAGAAAGAGAGAGGGAGCATGAGGGAAAGAGACTTCTGAGGGAAATAGAGAGTGAGGTAAATGGATGGAGAGAGAACAGGGCGGGACAGGGGTAGTAGAGGGGAAAAGGCGGTGGGGGAGGCAGAGGATAAAGTGAAATTAGGTGAGTTAGGGGAGGTGTAGAGAAAAAGACGCAGAGAGAGGGGGCACAGGGAAAGTGTGAGAGAGGTGGAGATGAATAGTGTTGGGAGAAAGAGGGTGAGACGGGGTAGAGAAATACAGATGGGGAAGGGGAGTGGGAGAGGGGAGGAGCGTGAGAGAGAGGGGTGTGGGAAGCAAAAATGTCTCAAACCTCCAGGTGGAGGGAAAACACAATAAAGTCCCCAAATTAGATTCACTCGATACAACTATGTTTCAGTGATCTAGTGTGTAAGGGTGTGCGAGTCCATAATGGTACAATACACTAGTATAGAGAGATACTGGTGGCTGGAGCAAAGTGGGAAAAAAAAATCTGGAAGCAAGTGCCCCAAACTGTAACAGAGGGTGGATGATTGTAAGGTTTAATTAAAAGACAATTTTATTCATGTTAAACACAATAAAATAAAAGGGGTATATAGAACAAACCCAGTAAAACTGCTGTGAGCAGCAATTGAAAGTAACCCATAACGCGGTTAGGTAGCAGATGGCAGTAGTTGGCAAAACATTGTCTAAAAATAGGACAAAGGAGGTCTCTAATTAGGACATATTTAAGGTCTTTGTATAAAGGCAGTGTTTTATGCCACATGTTTCAGCTGGCCTGCTTAAATATGGGTCAGTGCTGTGTAATAAACACTTGAGTTGGTATGATAGGCTTGGTCTCTGATATTAACAATAAATCAAGAACCAGCTACCTAGTTGCCTATGGTGTGTACTGTACCAAGTTAGTTGCTCAGAGTCCAATACGTAATTGGGTTGCAGATTCCTGCGGCACTCAGTGTAGCACATAATACGCCAGAAATGCCAACCAGTCCGCTTGTTCAGATGTTGGTAATAATTGTAACAGCCTGCTGCTTAGTTACTTATAGTGTGTAACAATGTTATATTCCTATGCCCAATCTATGATTGTATCGTGGGTCACTGCAGCATCCAATTAGTGAAAATAGCAGCATAGGAAATCAGTAGAATAGGTGGTGTCTGCTGATCAGTACTGATAAGTATCCCACCTACTACTGTGGATACTAGTAATTATCCAATGTCCAGCCTGTGATTGGATCGTGGGTCCTTGCAGCCTTGCAGAGGGGAGGGGGGAGGAGAGTGAGAGAGAGGAGGGAGACAGAGGAGGGAGACTGAGAGAGAGGGGGAATAAGAGGGAGGAGAGAGAGAGAAGAGGGGGGAAAAGAGAGAAGAGGGGAGAAGAAAGAAAGAAGAAGTGGGACAGAGAGAAGAGGGCGGAGAGAAGAGGAGGATTTTTTTTTTTTTACATGTTATACTGCCTTGAATTCTATAACTGTATGTTGTACCCCACAATGTGATAACTGAGCAACATGGCAAATTAAATATACTGGAAATGATTACGTTCTAATTAAGGAATAACCTCAGGGTACTTAAATGTAAATTATATGTAAATAAATACTAATTATATGTAATTATGTGTACTTAATAGAGGATTACATTCAGAAGACACACAATGGATTCAGAAAATAGGAGAAAGTGAAGAACTCTTGTTATTCGTACTGTAGGTTTTCTCTTTTTCACAGATCTTTATATAACATTTGGGGATTTTAGGTGACTTTTGCAAATTAGTTTTTGTGACTTTGGAAAGTTGTTAAAGTTGGCAGGAAAATAGTGCAATTGAGCAGGGAAACACGATCAGTGTCTCAGCTATCACATGACCCTAGTGCACTTTACGTGTGTACGTGTGTACGTGTGTACGTGTGTGTGTGTTTCCCACATCAGAGTTTAGTGAATCCGGGTATTAGTGAGGGCAAAACATTGGATTCACTAGAATCACTAAAGGTTGATAAATAAAGAAACTGGCGCTATCTCCAATTTTATTCATGGACCTATTCCCTAAAGCCATATTGCCTGAGTTATAGGGGTGATTGCAATTCTATCCTTTACCCCAGGCTGCTGTTAGGCCTATCTTGCCAATGTACAGTATATAATGGCCATTATATACATTATTCAATTTAAGTCTAACAAACCTAGAATTGTTAATAAAATTACATAATATTAACAATGTAGTACTTATTAATTTATTAACCCCCTAGTAGCCCAAGTGGCTAGCTACTCATGGTCAACCTATTTTTGTATGTTAACACCTTTGGAGTCTGGAAGTATTCCATGGCAATGCATTGGTAGGCGTATGAATCAAAGGGGTTATATTATTTTCTGTCATAGGGTTTTGTAAGAAATTCTATTACATAACCCTATGGCAGAAAAGTGTGATATCTCCCACACCTCCACAATTATATTGCTAGCACAGATAAACAATGATTTCAGCAAGTTAACACATGTGTACAGCTAGCATTATTTACTGCAAAGTGAATGCCCTTTTCTTCTTTACAAGTGACCTTATGACTAAATTAATTGTTGGTGAATATAGAGGTAAAAACCGAAGAAAAGTACATATTGCAAAAACCGAAGAAAAGGAACCTAGTAAGGGCACTCTAAACACGTGGTGATATGGTGAACACTTTAAAACATACACTTTATTATAACAATTAAAATAATGGGATCTAACCTTATACAAGTTACACTACTAGTGGCCAGGATCCTATCCATTTAGCCAGTTACTCTGCCTCACTGTTGTTTGGCAGACCTGGCTATGGTCCCCTCCTATATGCTAGAGTGCTGTACATTTGTTTATTAGGGTCTATATATTACTGGCACATGCCACTACAGTAGCGATTAACAAGGTGTCTTGGTTCATTTGGACAGTGATCTACCATACCCACTGGTCCAAACTGCAGCATACATTAGTAGTGGATATTTGCAGTCATCCTCTCATTGATCCAGAACACCACATTTAGTGTTCATATTTTAAGGATCCAAGCGATTAATTCTAGTTTTATCACCCATTATTTTAATTGTTATAATAAAGTGTATGTTTTAAAGTGTTCACCATATCACCACGTGTTTAGAGTGCCCTTACAAGGTTCCTTTTCTTCGGTTTTTGCTATATGTACTTACCTAGGGAGCACCAACACTTTTGCATCTAGACAGCTGCGGGGGTTCTCTCTCCTGTCTTCGATATAGAGGTAATTAAAAAAAATATTGCAACAATTTGTTGTTATTGTTGGAATTAATGCTAAGTTTTTAAGGTTCATTCCAAGCGTCATTTCTTTTGCGCTTTTTTGTAATAAGTTTGAAGCAGGGAGTCTCTGGAACTGAACCACGTGGATTTCCGCTCCGTGGACCCCCAGCTTCCCGAGATACTTACCTCTGTAGGGGTTGGCGGTATCTCTCTCAAATGTAAATGTCCTGGTCATACAGGCCAATCGGAAGCTGCAAGGGATGGCTTTCTACTGGCTCACGTGACATTTAAGCCGAAATTACAAGAACCATTACTACTTTAAAAAATATATTTTGTCATAATGCGATCTGCACTATTTCCTGTGTCCTCTGTTTTTCATATTATGGAATTCTCCTCCCCACGTTCCTCACAGACATCATTATCCAAACATCATCTGAGGTGGTCACTCCTAATAACCACAAGGCTTATATTGCTCACATTAAATTTGGGTGAAATTTATTTATATTTTTCATTTTATTGTTATCAAACTTTGCATTTCTCTTCACCTTTTTATACCTTTGGATGTGAGTGCACTCCTGACCTGTTGCTCTCATTTCTACTATTGATCTGGATTGAATCCATCGTAAGAGCAGCACCCATCAAAGGACTGCATTTATATCCCCTTTTTACTTTTTCACCCTCACCAGTGTGTCCACTTGGTTTTTATTCCACAACGGTATTTGCGCTTGATCCTTGTTGTCCTCATCAAGAACCCAAACTAGCCCAACCAGACCTATTACCAGCACACCCTTCCGAGGTAAGTATCTCGGGAAGCAGGTGGTCCCTGGAGCTGAATTCAACGCAGTTCATCTCCAGGGACCCCCTGCTTCAAATATATTACATTAAAAAATGCAGCTTGGACTAATCCTTTAACTCAGCTATATTGACACTTTAGAAGCACATTTGCATGTTTTACTATTCTGTAAGCCCTTTTCACTTGTCCAAACTGTACGTAAAAAAGGCATTTTTAGAAGCGGTTTTATTCTGGCTGCGCAAATACGGGCAGAATGACAAAAATCACATTTTTTTTGCAAATTCGATATAAAGACGGGGGGGGTGAGGGGAGAGAGAGAGATGGGGGAAGAGAGAGAGATGGGGGAAGCGAGAGAGAGAGAGATGGGGTTCCCCAGAATTTCACAATATAATTCTATGGTTCCTTAAACATAAGAAAGTTGAAAACCTCTGTTCTAGGTGCAATCTTGGAGGACTGTAGAAAAAGATAGGCACATTATGAAAATATACCTACTGCAGTATATATAGGGGCCTATTCAGGTAGCTTCGATGTTATCACTGCAACATCGAACGTGTTTGCATGTTCCTACCGAACGGTATATTGTTTGGTACAAAAATGACACACCACACTAATCGGAATTTGCTTTTCAAGCGATATACACGTGCGATTTCACACCAGTCTGGAAGAGCTGCACAGAGAGCAGAGTGAAACTGCATCTCCCTGCCCAGGTCTTAGAGGCGATCGTGCCATTTTTCTTTTAATTTGATCAACATAGTATTGAAGCAGGCGGTCTCCGGAGCTGAACCGCATTCATTTCAGGTCTGGGGACTCCCTGCTTCCCAAGGTACAGGCTTCTGTATTGGATGCCTGTATCTCCTGCAAGTTTAAAAGTCCTGCATCCCGACCCACATAACGTGGGAGAATTAAACTTGCCGGAGATACAGGCACCCCATAGTGGGGCCTGTACCTAAGGATGCAAGGGGTCCCCAGACCTGAAAATAATGCGGTTCAGTTCCAGAGACCCCCTGCTTCAATACTATGTCATTAAAATTAACAGAGCTTCACTACCTTAGTGGCTAACCAGAAAGGAAATGAAGGGGTTAAATAGCTATACCTGGATTGTTGGTGGTAGAAGGGGTGGGTGAAGGTTATAGTTGCCCCATGGTGGGTGTTTAGGCCTTCCGGGAGGTATTAACCCCTCCCTTACCTTAGCGATTAAAAGGTAGTGAAGGGGTTACCCCTCCCACGAGGCCTAACCACACACACTGGAGAAACTACCCACTTCACATCCCCTCTACCAACACTACACAGGAATGTGCAAAAGTGCCATTATCCAAATATAGAGAATAGCGCTTTTGTCTATTCAAATAAACAATACAGTGCAATAAAATACTATACAATACAAAATATATTATTTAACAAAATACAGTAGCATTTAATCCATTGATTGTCACTGTGGTTATTTATGCCCTCAACGGGGCATAGGTAGCCACATTGGCAACCAATGGCCACCCTACTACCCACCCCCAACAACACCCCCCCACCCCCCCCACACACACACACACACACACACACACACATACAGTAATGAGCTAAAGTCCTATTATCCATGTCTGGATAATAGCGCATTTGACCATAAAAAAATAAAACAATAACCAGCCGATATAAAGTAAATAAAAGTAGTACAGTACTTACCCTTGCCAGGATGCAGGCCGTCCTCCACTTTGTCCTTTTTTTTCCTCTTCTGTGGCACCAACATTTAACTAAAAACACTAGATACTGGCAAGTAACCTTTTAATCACCTTAGCGGGTAGTAACTGCTATGGTAATTAAGCGGTTAACCCCTCCCGCTACCTACCCAAGAGGCCTAACCACCCACCCTGGGGCAATTACAGGCTTCACCCACCTCCTCTACCACTGAAAAAACATAATTGCTATTTAACCCCTTCATTACCTTAGCGGCTAGTCACTAAGGTAATGAAGCTGTGTTGTCATTTTATTTTTATTACATGAGATTGAAGCAGGGGGTCTCCAGAGCTGAAAGTATTGCTGGTCAGCTCTGGAAATCCCCAGCTTCAATCTTATGTAGTATCCAACTGACTGTACTGTCAGTATCTGTCTGGCTGCCATTATTGTAATATATATTTTTCACGTGTTTCCCATTAGGGGTATTGTATGATCTTTTTAGAGCTGTTTTGCACTGTCTTTCTTGTTTTTAAAAATAAAATGTACTCCTTCTTATGCACATCACGATTCCGATCTCGCCACGCTTTAGGTGGCGGAAACAAAATATGCGGGTTTTAGGTGCGATGTGCATATCGAACCTACCTGAATAGCAGTTACTTGCAAAAAATGTGAGCTTATGCATTTTTGGAGCTACCGAACGGCTTATCATAGCAAAAGTGCTAACGCTTGTTTTTTAAAAACAAAGCGTTAAGTCACTTATCGTAGCTAACTGAATAGGCCCCATAGTACTGTATATGATGTTGATAATCCTGATGACAGTCCCACTGGGGATCGAAACCTCAATGTGTATATTTTTCACTTTAGAAAAAAAATGTTCCCCATATTTCTCAATGTGCTGGTATTTTTTTCATTTTCTAATTTTAGTATATGATGTTAATGAATGAATGCATATTGAAGATTTATCCCTTCACATGCTATAGTTTCATTGGTTGGATGTCAATTTACAGAAGTTGTTATTCAAGCTTTATGCTCTTATAACCAATGTAGCAACATTAAATTTGTTGAACACATGCATCACTTAATCGCAAATAAAACTATTGTCGTAGCTTTATATAGTCCAGGTCATCCAGTGCACCAGGGAGACCGCTGGTGTTCAGGCAGCATTTTGAAATAATTATTTTATATAACTTATTTGTTGCACTTTATTTGCTGTTTATTTGTTTCACCCACTGGTGCCTCTGAGCCACTTACCTCCCGGCGCGGTTGTGCTAGGCAGACGACAGGTGCCGGCAGTGTCAGAGAAGTTGCGTTGGTGACCTGGTCGCTGGAGGTTAGAGGCGGCTCCCTTTGCAGGGCGCTGCAATGTTGAAGTTGCGCACGCATGCCCAGTGAGTTCTCCCATGCACAGAGAGGAGCTGCAGGGTGGCTATCACCCAGATAGGGCTCCTCCGGGACTAGAGCCCCCAGAAGTCTATGGGGCAAGGTACCACATGCTACACCATAGCCGCCATATCCCCCAGGGGGTGGGGGAACATGCTCTACAATTCGAGGCGCTGCTGAGATCTCAGCCCCGGGGTGTCCTACTCAGAAGTCCACCCCAGTCACTGCCTCCTAGTCGACCGGTGAGAAGTCCAATGCTAGCCCTCAGCCCCGGGCCGGGCACTGATCGTCGATTGTCAAGTGGCGGCTAGGAGTAACCTTACCGCAATTAGTGGAGGCTCTGACCATGTCATCACAAGCGCAAAATTACAGGAAGCTCAAAGCCTTCTCTGGGACGACCCATACCCCAGCGAGTAAAGAAGGGATCGAGTCCTGGAGGGAACATACCCTCAAGGTACTTGATGAATGGCCCTGTTCCGAGGTGGTGAAACGTCAGTGGATAATGGAGAGTCTCCGGCCTCCCGCATCTACTATGATTAGTATGCATCGCGATCAAGACGCTGAAATCTCTGCCCATAGGATTGTGGATCTGCTGGTACGCATCTACAGAAAGGATGAAGATGAAATCGAACTGTGGTCTAAATACTACAGCCTCAGACAAAAGGATGGGGAAGACCTGTCCATCTTCATCCAATGGATACAACTGGTACTATGGATGAGTACCGTCACAAACAATTCCTTAGAGGGGCTATCCCCACCCATCACATAGTGATCATGATTAGGTGCTCTCTATTGCAAGGACTCTCTTCGATATGCTCGGTACCCTGGAAGGCGCTCAGAAAAGTGAGTGGAGCAAGCATGTGGAAACACTGGTACATGCATATAATTGTACCCGCCACGAGTCCACGGGATTCTCTCCATACTTTCTCATGTTCGGTCGAGATGCCCGACTACCGGTAGACGTGCGTCTGAGGGTATCAACAGATGGAGTACACAATATGACGCACTTCAGATATGTGCAACGACTGCAGGAAAGCTTGCAAAAGCCTTATCAGTTAGCCAAAAAGTCCTCTTCCCAGCTAAACGCTAACAATAAAAAATGACATGCCCATAAGGTCAGACATCGGGAGATTCGTCCTGGAGACACCGTGCTTCTCCGCAATCTCGGAATCCCCGGGAAACATAAATTGGCCGACCATTGGCGAGACGGAGTGTTCGAAGTTGAGTCACAAATGCCGGGCCTCCCTGTCTATCGCATAAAAGACGCGGATGGCCGGGTAAGGGTCTGGCAGAGCAATCATCTCCTACATATCCCACAAGTGGGGGATGACGACCAGGAGATACCGGCTACACATCTGAATCGTGAGCCAGCAAGATCAGGAGACAACGAAGACACTATAAATGAGACCACCGAGGATTCTATGGACAACGAAGAAACAGTGAATGAAACCATAGATCAGGGGTGGGCAACCTATTTTTCAATGTAGCCACAGGTGTATCGAATTAGAAGTGAAAATAGCCACACCATGTAAAAATTGAAGTATTATGTTCCGCATGCGAAAATTTTAAACAACACACACTGTTTGAACAAGTTTATAAATTCTCAGACCGCAAACCCCCTCATCCTCTCACCCCCCACTATCCTCTCACCCCCTCCTCATCTTCCTCTCATGCCACCACCACTACCCTCCTCCTCATCATCATCTAATTTAACCCCCCCTCATCACTATTTCATTTAACCCCCCCATCATCATCTCCCCCAGCACCCTTCATCTCCCCCTCCCCCAGCACCCTTCATCTCCCTCTCCCCCAGCACCCTTCATCTCCCCCTCCCCCAGAACTCTTCATCTCCCCCGGTCCCTTTCTGCAGTCCCCCTCATCATAAAGCACCCCCCCAATGCCTACCAGATCGCGGCGGTGGTGGCAATGGAAGAAGCGGCGGCGATGGAAGAAGCGGCGGCGGTGGTGGGCCTAGCCAGGAGGGGGGGAGCGTGTCAGCCAGTCAACTTCTGCTGCTGGAGCAGGCTCGGAGGGGAGGGAGCTCGCCCGTCACAAGTGCTGGAACGGGCTCGTTGGGTGGTGGGGGAGGGAGGGGAGCGCATCACACCGCTGGAGCGCGCTCCTTCCCTACCAAGGAAGGGGGGGGGGGGGTATTGAAGGGGCCATCGCGGGCCGCACAGGGAGTCCTGGCGGCCCCGTATGTTGTACAGTAGTTACTTAATTCGCCACAGTTTCACTGCCAATTCGCTACAAGCGAATGGAGACAGGGTTGCCCACCCTGGCCATAGATGATCCTATAGAGGGACCCTCTCAAAGGGTACTTCTAAGTCATAGGGCACATCCCGAAGGAGCTACGGGTAAAGGACACAGATGACAAACGCCTACCCCGGTGGCTCCAATGAGCCAACCTTTGGACCCAAGAAGTCCCTGCTTTGTGCCACAAAGAGACTTTACAGAGATTTTAGTACCCCCAATGGGAAAGGCTGAGCTTCATGACTATGAACATTACAATGTTCCTACGATACAATTGGGGCACCCCACTATGAGGGTCAGCAGTGGACTCATAGTAAGATTAAGTCGGTCATAGTCATGTTTACCAAGATGTATAACCTGATTTAAAGCCGATTAATGTGATAAGTTATATCCATGAAACTGCATTTTTAGTATATAACGCCTGGTGTGGTTATATTGTTATGTTTTGCACTGTGCCCAAGCGGGAACGTTGGGGTTTCACCAGTGGGAAATTATAGCCCAGGTCCCCCATAGCCCCATACCTCATGGCGCGGTTGTTCTAGGCAGAGGATAGGTGCCAGCAGTGTCAGGGAAGTTGTGCCAGCGACCCAGTCGCTGGAGGCCAGCAGCAGCTCCCTTTGCAGGACGCAGCCATGTTGAAGTTCCGCACACATGCGCAGTGAGGTCGCGCATGCGCAAAGAGGAGCTGCAGGGTGGCCATCACCCAGATAGGGCTCCTCAAGGACTACAGCCCCCAGAAGACGATGGGGCAAGGTACCACACGCTACACCGTAGCCGCCATATCCCCCAGGGGGTGGGGGAACATGCGCTACATTTATAACATCTGTCATATATGTTAACCCATGTAATTAAAAATTTAATATTTATTATTTGCTTACGTATATAATGTAGAATTTAGAATCTGCTAATATAAAATCTTACTTTAATGTTCAGCTTGGAAACCACCACATCTCCATTTGGGGTGATGATTGGCACATTTTCACAGATTATTCCATGATCAACATCAATGACTTTACCTATGAGAAAAATATAATACAACTTAACATGTACCATGCTTAGCTAAATATTTAGAATTGTTTTATATAATTTAATAAGCAAAAGCACATATGAAGAGCCAATAATAGAACTGAAAGGAGATGACCAAGAGAGCAAAAATGTAATATGCTGTTATTTGACTGATAAAATATGTGACGATTTTTAAAAGCTAGTATGGGCGTTCTATAAGTAAACAGTTATTTTAAAGGAGCAGTCCCATCATGACATCCCATTTATTTTATTAAGGTTGGAAGCAGGGTGTCCCCGGAGCTGAACCATGTTTATTTCAGCTCCGGGGACCACCTGGCTCCCAAGATAATTTCTGGAGAAGCTGCTGCCCACACTTCATGGAGCTTTAAAAACCCCACGTTACACGGGTCAATGGGCGTGGCTTTTTATTGACCAGTATGCAGTGTGAGATTTAAAGCTCCCTTTTGTATCTCCTAGTGGGTACTGTACCGGTGGCACCTTCCCTGGTAAGTATCTTGAGAAGCAGGTGGTCCCCGAGCGGAAAAAAACAAACAAAATTCAGCTCTGGAGGCTTCCTATCTATGAAAAAAAAAAAAAACAAGACATGGGGAACTGCTCCATTAAGTTGAAATAATCAATGTCTACTGCTGTTTCTTACTACTTAGATTTTGTAATCCTCATACTGTACATACTTCTGTGATTTTGGCAAATAAAAACTGTTTTCAGAATTGCGGACTCAGTTTCTTACTATGTCAAAAAGAATTAAAGGTCAAACCACAAACCCAGACATGGAAGAGTAGCAAATAAAGTCAGAAACTTCCTTAAAACAACAGCTACATTATTATTCCATTAGATTAGAAAGTATAAAAAAAAATGTCAATGCATAGAGTATACAGTAATTGTTAATGGTGGGATAAGCAAGTGCACTGTATATGTTATATTGTATACATTCTAGAATAATCTAATACATACCCAGGATATTGGAGATACAGCCTCTTTCCCCAGCCTACTTATGTCCCTTTTGAAAAACTGTGCAAGTCAAAATGTAAAGCCATAAGAAAGAGGCGTAAAGGAAAACGCAGAGACCGATGTTTGAAGGCTATGGTAACCAACTTGCTATAAATGGAAAACATGTACTGTAGATACCAACCAAAACACATATCTTCAAATCAATACACAGATGTATATCAGACAGACTGTAAATGGGCAATGGCTCTAAATTAATTGGGGGTTAGTGTCTATCCAAGGACCATTGGATTGGATATGGTTTCAAAGAATGTGGTAGGAGGAAAAATCTCTTTGATCCATGTTGGATTACTTTTTTCAGACACTCTGGTTGATTTGATTCACCAAGTTGATTCTGCCAGTGCAGCCAATATACCCAAACTACACAATCTACAAAACCAAGGTCTTTGACTGCAAACAGGCCACATGCTATTTCCACTTCAATTTATTTAGACTGCAGGAGGAAATTTTAGCAGCTCCCAGTACAAGAAGCTCGTTTATCACTTAAAGTGTAATATATCAGAATATTTAATGGACATTTCAGGTACTAGCAACTGCTTTATGTATATAGCAAAAAGTATAGAACCTGTACGCTCCGAGAAACAGAAATGTGGCTTTGACAAAAACTTTGTAAGCACAGAGAAAAGGACATAATATTGATAAATGCTGTAAAGGCAGTGTGGCTACATGAAATTCTGAATGTACATTTATTATATATAAAATAAATGTTAGCATGTACCATATTTTTTATTTGCAATGGTAAATAATTATTTATTTTAGATCAATGCAGTTTTAAGATTTTAAAGTTAAAATACAAAACTACCACAAAAACTAAATTTAGAGAAGTGTAGGTTAGTGGTAATGCCTTTTAAACATAAACCTAGTTAAAATTCCAATGTCAGCATCTTGTGATCTTGAGGAAGTCACTTTATCTTTCTGTGCATTATAGACACATACTGATACTGTAAGTCAGCGGTATGCAAAGTGGGGGGCGCACGATTTTTTTGGGGGGGGGCGCGGGCGGTTGCAGAGGCCCCTTGCTCTTCCCCAAGGCATTTAAATTAAATGCCGGGGGATTGCGTGAGGCCTCTGCAACTCACTTACCGGGGTTCAGACGCGTTGCTGTGACGTGTTGCCATCAAATGACGTTGCGGTGTCATGTGGAGTGACGTCACATGTCCGTCTCCATGGCAGCGGGGTCACGTGACAGCACGTCATTTGACGCCGCCAAACCACGAAGGGGACGCGCGAGGGGGAGCAGGTAGAGGGGGGGGGGGGCGCAGCTTCAAAAGTTTGCACTCCCCTGCTGTAAGTAACAAAAAGCACAGTCTTTTTTTTTAGAGTTGAACGTAATAAGAGCCATATTGTACTATAGTAGCCATAACAATGTTTAAATAATTTTTTCATTAGAGCACGTGTTATAATATAGATGCGGTAAACATAAATTAAGTAAGCAAATCATAATGAATCACTTTCCAACTTATAAAAAAAAATTAAATGATAATTTTGGCTTAAGATAAATTGTTTGATCAAAGTTTTCCTTTCACCTGCACTATTTACCCAATTGTTATACTTTTGTGAATTTAGCCAAAAGAGTTTTATGTTGAAGATTAAATATACTGTAACAAGCACATGAAAGTATTGCTGATGCTCACAATCGCAGGGTCTCCATTAATCACAGAACTATAGAATGTACTGTGTACACGAGCAATCAATAAATACTTTTTATGTCATCTAAAAGTGCAGTAAATGTTCTGTTTTA
This sequence comes from Ascaphus truei, assembly GCF_040206685.1. Classification (NCBI taxonomy): domain Eukaryota; kingdom Metazoa; phylum Chordata; class Amphibia; order Anura; family Ascaphidae; genus Ascaphus; species Ascaphus truei. The sequence continues at coordinate 43,159,772 of NC_134487.1, read as the reverse complement.
ATCACTGATGTATGTGCCAAGTAACCTTTCTATAAATTATAAAACCGCATTTGAATATTATCACTATTTACCTGTTATATCCTTCATATTACTCCAATTTTCCTTTGCAACTTGCCTTTCCTTTCCCCTATTCATCCTGCCTACATACCCCATTGTAAAATTACCATGTTGTTTTCTGTTTCAATGGAAATAGTTATGCAAAAAAGAATTTGAAGGCAATTCTAAAAGAAAATGCAGGCACTGAAAGCCTATTTTCAGATTCAGCCCTGCTCACTGTATCCTTTAAATTGCTGTTGCAGTCTTTCCACTGTCAGGTATGAAACAATAACTAGCTCCTAACAAAATCAGTATATACTGTATTGCCGCTATCAGTATATGCTGTCATATGAGTTGTGGCACTTCCGCTAAGGATTCCGTCGTTAAAGCAGCAATTCACAATAATCGCCATTTTTGTTAATATATTGTTTTCATTTACTGTAATAGATCTTCTTGCCCTTTCCAAAGGTGATTTTATTTTTAAAACCTGATGCTTTATTCAGGAGAGTGGCAGTAAGGGGGTTAAGGAATATGGTGCAGGGCTTCTAGCATAACACACTTTGGTGCACTGCAGCAAGAGCCAACCTCTCTGCTTGATAAAACGCTGACAAGAACAACACTGGTTTCTCAAACCTGGAGAGAGAATGCACAGGGAAACTCAGCTGATTCTTGATCTAGAGATGGCTGGAAGCCACTAATGTGTGTAAGGCTCAAACAGAACATTTAGGCAGGGTCGTGCAAGGTAGCACCAGCCGCTATATTTTGATTGTAGATTTTGAGTAATGTAAATATGTTTGTGTTGAAAATAAATAGAAACCAAACTGGATCAGCACTCAAAAAGTAAATCAAAGAAAAATGAAGGACTTACGTGTTGCTTTTGGACTCACCAAGTTTTTCTTTAATGTATAAAATAAGCAGCAATACAGAAAAATCAGCCCACACAGGGAAAGGAAATGTCAGCAGACACACTGTTATATGTGCCCAATAAAGCAACGTTTCAAGGCCCCCTGGCCCCTTCGTCTGGCTGATTTTTTTCTAATTTCTGTTTTTGAGACCAAAAGCAACACATACAGTAAGTCCTTAATTTTAATTTGATTTACTTTTTGAGTGCTGATTCAGTTTGGTTTTTGTATAGTTGTATGCAACTTGTCGTATAGATCAGGGCTGCACAACATACGGCCCGCGGGCCGCATGCGGCCTGTCTGGCCTCTCTGTGCGGCCCTCGATGACTCTGGCCTGGCGCCAGTTAATTAAATAAATAAAAAAAAAAAAGTTTAAAAAAATGGTGACGATTCATCCCTCCTCCCTCCCTCTCCCTCCCAGCCCCCTCCCTCTCCCTCTCCCTCCCCGCCCCCGGGTTTTGCGGTGCGCGAGGGCAGCAGCAGCATGAAGAGGATGTGTGGTTTTTTTTCTTCAATAGCAGGCTGCCGTGGAGGTCAGAGCTTGCCAGGGGCGGCGCTTAGTACCGGGGAGGAGAGGATGTGCTGAGCTCATCTAAGAGAGGTGTGTGTGTGTGTGTGTGTGTGTGTGTGTGTGTGTGTGTGTGTGTGTGTGTGTGTGTGTGTGTGTGTGTGTGTGTGTGTGTGTGTGTGTAAAACGGGCTGGTGGGGGGGGGTGGGTGTGTAAAACGGGCTGGTGGGGGGTGGGTGTGTAAAACGGGCCGGTGGGGGGTGGGTGTGAAAAACGGGCTGGTGGGGGGTGGGTGTGTAAAATGGGCTGGTGGGGGGTGGGTGTGAAAAACGGGCTGGTGGGGGGTGGGTGTGAAAAACGGGCTGGTGGGGGGTGGGTGTGAAAAACGGGTTGGTGGGGGGTGGACTGCTGACATGTGAGGGGGGGTGGGCTGCTGACATGTGAGGGGGGGGTGGGCTGCTGACATGTGAGGGGGGGGTGGGCTGCTGACATGTGAGGGGGGGGTGGGCTGCTGACATGTGAGGGGGGGTGGGCTGCTGACATGTGAGGGGGGGGTGGGCTGCTGACATATGAGGGGGGGGCTGCTGACATGTGAGGGGCAGGGGGGGAAGTGATGTGAGGTGCAGGGGGGGGGAAGTGATGTGAGGTGCAGGGGGGGGAAGTGATGTGAGGTGCAGGGGGGAAGTGATGTGAGGTGCAGGGGGGGAGTGATGTGAGGTGCAGGGGGGGAGAGTGATGTGAGGTGCAGGGGGGGGAGAGAGTGATGTGAGGTGCAGGGGGGAGAGGGATGTGAGGTGCAGGGGGGGGGAGAGAGTGATGTGAGGTGCAGGGGGGGGAGAGAGTGATGTGAGGTGTAGGGGGGAGAGTGATGTGAGGTGCAGGGGGGGAGAGAGTGATGTGAGGTGCAGGGGTGGGAGAGTGATGTGAGGTGCAGGGGGGGGAGAGAGTGATGTGGGTTGCAGGGGGAGGGTGTGATGTGAGTTGCAGGGGGGAGAGTCATTTTGAGGGGAGGGGGAAAGAGTGTCATATTGAGGGGAGGGGGAAAGAGTGTCATATTGAGGGGAGGGGGAGAGTCATATTGAGGGGAGGGGGAGAGAGTGTCATTAAGGGGAGGGGGAGAGAGTGTCCTATTGAGGGAAGAGAGACATGGGGGGGATGCTGACTTATGGGGGGGGGGGGGTGCTGACATGGAATGGGCTGGGGGGATGTGGAGGGGGGTATTGTGTGTTTGATGTGGAGGGGGGTATTGTGTGGGTGAGGGGGAGAGATGGTGGTATGAGAGATAGATGGGGAGTATCGTAAAGATTGATAGTGAGGGGTTCTGGGGGAGATATGAGGATGATGATGATGGTGATGATGATGAGAGGTGGTGGAGGAGAGATGATGATGATGATGATGATTATTTAACCCGTGCGGCCCAATTTTTTTTCCTTGGAGCAGTTTGGCCCTTCTCACTTTACGAGTTGGGCAGGCCTGGTATAGATGCAGGATCATAGCACCTTTAGCTGAATTAAATTAGAAAGGGTGAGTGCTAGTTCATTCTATTTTTGTATGTGTTGAAAATAAAGGCTGCTCTCAAGACTGGTTGATTTTCAGCCTCTGGCTGCGTAGTGTTGGCATCTGCAACACAGCCTTGAATCCACCCTATTACAAGGAGATAAGTGTTTCAAATATGAAGTGTCCGGGAGCTTAAAATGTAGCTCTCCCCAGAGCCCATTGCAGATATTAAGAAAATCTAGAGATTTAAGATATTTGTTTTGTTTACATATCATAGATTATATGATCAAGTTACTAGAGAAAAACAAATGTACACCAAGTCCCTATTGACAACAGATGTACAGATAGATTAGCCTCTGGTCAGAGGATTTTGTTTTTTAATAGTCATTTTGACTGTTTTACCACTGCATGTTTGAAACACTGCAATATCTGTTAAACCACGGGTAGTCCATTTTTTTTGTCATGGTCCACATTTTTTTGTCAAGGTATAGTCAATGTCTACACTCCAGAGAAACATTTTTCACAATGCAAGTGCCCTGTGTCTAACAAACATATAATTAGTGCATAGGTAATATACCCCATTGCTTATATTTTAAGTGCATTAAGGAACAAATAGACAGGGGTGGCAGAGTGACACGGGGCACGGAGTGCTGCATGGGAGTGACCAAAGTGGCATGTGGGAAGAGAACTAGTGGCAACCAATTTAACAAAGAAATAATCTGTTTGATAGTAAATCAGATATGGGGGGGAGGCAGAAAGTGGCATGAGGAATAGAGAGTAAGGGAAGTATTGTGGGACGAAGGGGCAGCAAGTGGCATGAGTAGAGAGTGATGGGGGGTCACCTGGGCTCTCAATTCCTTAGGAGCACTGCAGAAGAAGCAGCGCAGACTGGCGAGGAGCCCCATATGGGGAAGCAGGGAGCTGCCACCTGTCACGTGGTTCCCCTCAATGCATTGTGGAGCATGCAATTGCAGACTGCAGCGGTGATTGATAGATCACCGGCGTGTGTGTCAAGTAGAGGGGACTGGGTGATAAGATTTTGGGATGGGGCAGGAAGGGGGTTGGAGGAAGTAGGATCCGCTGTCCATTTTAAAGGGTGCGGCGGCAGATCACCTATTGACTAAACATAGAAAAAGCAACACACAAGTAGAGTTTTACCAAGAATACTCATGTAGACTTTCAGCAACAAAAGGTGATCCTTGCCTGGAATTCTTAACTTTGTTTAATGTTACTTTAAAAAATCATCATGTTTCTCACAGATCTACAGGAACATCAGAAGATCCCTTCTAAACAGAGCTATCAAAGTAACAATTTTATTCATTTCACAATACATTTGAAAGTAATAATTTGAGCATATGTATTGTGACGGTAGGTGGTAGCAAGTCTTCATAATAAAGGTGAAGCCCGACTGGTTACCCCTGAAAACCGTGGGTCCCTGGCAGCTAAGTAGCACCCTAAGCCAGGGACACTGTAAACTATACATAAAACATGTCCTGTTGTGTGTTTTACCGGTTCCTCTTTTCCAATAAACATGGGATTTCGTAAGTGGGAGTTTCAAGGGGGCTATTTGGGTTAAAATGTATATAGATTCTGTGTAGGAGTAAGGGGGACAAAGTTGCCGGTAGTCCCGTAATTCTCCCTGACATGCAGGCAGGATCTGCGGGTACTCAAGGTGAATTACACCAGGGCTACAGTGTCCCCCAGAATCCTGGTTTTCGACCCCAAATATCCCAGACCCATTTCCCCCATAAGTATAAGGTTTTCCCCAAGGTATACGTTTAATAAAACAATGTAATATGTTTTAAACTGTATGTATTAATCTCTATACAGTCAGTCCGGGCATAGACATAGGTGCCGGGATGTCTGTATAGAGATCATGGATCAAAGGGGAGAAGGGGTCCAGAGGTGTCGGAACAGTTTGGTGAGCAGGGAGGGTGGAGTACTGGGTCCGGAGAACAAGGGCTTCCCACAGGGAAGACACTTGAAGTGCCAAACCTGGTGGAGCCTGCCCAGCGGGAGACAATGGTTTAGCTGGGGGAAGCCGCTGCACGTAGGCGCGATTCCCATTGGCTAATTCATATTTCGTGCTCATCCGGCGTTTCGAGCCGGCTTGACCCCCCCCCCCCACCCTCTGATTGGCTGGCTGAGTTACGATCCGTTCTCTGATTGGTCGCCAGCTCCTGCTCCAGGTTAGACATAGACCTCGGTGTTCTATGTTAGTGGACTGGCCGATCAGAGAACCAGACGATTTCAGGGCTTAGGTCGGTGAGGCGCTGGTGGGCTTTTCAAAGTTGCTCTCTTGCGAATAGCATAGCAACCAGCTTTGTTTTTAGCCGGAGAAGCCTGCCTAACTAAGACTAAGTCCTGCATTTAGTGGCCAAGTTCTATTTTCCGCTTTGCTTGCGGTTAAGGTATAGAGGCTGATATCTTCCCGGAGGAAGGTACTGTGAAGTTTCTGGACCAGGAGCGGACAGGTTAAGCCTTCTGAAGTGGGCGCCCTCCACCTAGTTAGGCTAGTGTCTCCCCCAGACCTCCAGTAAGGCCTCGGCTATGCTCCCTGCTGGCGTGCTGAGGCGCGCTGAGGCGCAGGGAAAGCGGGTGCTTTCCCTGGCCTTGCGGTTGCTTACCGCACGCGCTGTCAGTGGGCCGTCGGGGGTCGGGCCAAGGGCGGACGCGTCACTGGCCGGGGTCGGGCCAGTGACGTCACGGAGCTGGTTCGTCCTCATTGGGCGAACCGCTCACGTGACAGGCCTGTCGCGCCGGCAAGTGGGGAAATGTTAAATTCCCCTAAGACCTACGCTTCCGCAAGCGCGCGGAAGCGTAGGTGAGCCCCTACTAAAGCCGCTCTAATTGCGGCTGTAGGGGCTCAGTGCTGAGCGGGAGCGCGCGTCAGCGCGCTTCCGCCAGCAAGCAAGGAACATGGCCGAGGCCTTAGTGTATATTTTCTGTATTTTGTGTAATATCTGTATGTCTGCTGGTCTCACCAGAATAAGCCTCATTTTAATCCACTACCTTGTTTTGCCTAGTGAATGATTCCAGTAGGTAAAGGTGTTAAAAGTACTGGTCTCCCGTGACATGTATGAAAGCAAATTAATACATATTACTTTTTCTGAGAATACATATAAAAAGAACAAAAGAAAAAACACAGGCGCAAAACAATGATATACAACTAATACACGGAGTACCAGAATTAAATAGTCTAGGGACAATTGCCGATAACTATGAATGAAGTCTATGAAAATATAAGAAAGAAACAGAATATGGTGAAGTATGTTTGTATTCTTTAAATTGCGCAACAGTAGAGAGCTACTTACAAAGTAGCCGATAAATCAGGCATGTAGGATATATAGAATCCTCTCCTTCCAGCTGCTCTGTTTGGCGGTCTGCCCTGGCTCCACGTGGAATGCTCGTTGATACAGATATATCTACTGCTGCCTTCAGGTTCCTCCCTGCTAACCCTCCAGTCTCGCGGGAACACGAGCGTAACGTCACGATGTGAATGTCCGTCAGCGGGGACGCAGGGAATATTGTCCAGCATAAAGTATTATACTAATACTGGATATTGGATACTGCCAATCCAGAAAGTAGGGAATGCCTATAGAAATGTACTTAAAGCCTCCATTTTATATATATTAAATAAGTTACAACAAAAGAATGTCGTACAAGTGAGAAAACCTTTTTTTCTTTTACAAAACGTCATGTTGGACTGTAATTTAAATGAGCATATTAACGATACTAAGATAGGGCAATGGCTTGTCTATAACAGTTAACTAAATATTTGATAAATTATTTATTCAGGACCAAACAGTATAATTTCAAAACAACTTTTTTTAGGCTAATGTTAGAATTTAGACCCTGTACATAATACATGGCTATAAATGTTAAAGCTGCTTTGCGGTGTATAAACTATTATAATGAAATTACCTCGTATTTCCAATGGTCCATCAATGTGCAATTCTGTCTTCTCTATATTCTTGTTGTGGTTTTTTGTTTCTTGAATAATAGATCTCTTGTATATTCCTCTTTTAACTTCATTGAAGACTAAAAACATATTGTACACTCTTGCAGTATAGCCTGCTAATTCTGTGACCTACAAAATAAAAAATGTGAAGTGTACATATTTTATGCATTCTTTATTCGTTTAGCCATATAATAAAGTGCTCTTTACATATGCAAGATTTATCTTTCCATTTTCATTAATGTACAGTCAGAAAAAACAAACAATAATACATTTTACATTATGTTTTCCATTTTAGACCTCCTGTACAAACTCAGCTTTATCCCCATCTAGGAAATTTGACTATCTCTCTGATCTTGAGTAATTAACATGGACAGAGTTGCAGGATTGTAGTGCCTTATTGCAATAACACTATCAAAAAGTATCATAACAAATGGTTCATGATGCTTAAAACATAACAATGGATGTACCCTTCTGCTTAGAGAGGACTAAAATGGACAGGGATGGTAGATATTTAATTATTGTAGGCACCCTGTTTGGTTCGACTATCACCATTGAAAACATATATGCACCTAATGAAAGCAGCTCCAAATATTTTTGAAAAATGCTTTGCCTCCGTGTGTAGTGTCTCAAAGGGCACAGTTATCCTGGGGGGCAACTTCAATGTATTCTTGACACCTCCCTGGACAGGCCTTCCCTGAATTTAAAGACCCAATCGCAAAACAGAAAGCGTAACAATATTACTCTCAACAGATGTCTTAGAAATATGAACCTAGTTTATAGTTGGTGAAAGTTAAATCCAACAAAAGGACTACACGTTTTATTCAGCTCTCCATAAATCCTTCTCAAGGATTCACTTCATTTTCATAAGCGCCACTTTAATCCATAAAATACCATATGTTAAAATGTATGAAATATTGTGGTCAGATCACGCCTCGGTTGAGATTATGGTAGATAACCTATGCTCCTACACTCCCACCGCTCCTGGAGACAAAACTAATCTCTTCTTAAAGTGCCAGAGATTGTGCCGGAATTGAACTTGGAACTACCAGATTTTTTCCAGCATAACCAAGACAGCTTTGAGGGAGGCCCATAAGGCAGTCTTGAGAGGCAAGTTAATTAGCCTAGCAACTCAAAGAAAACGGGCCAGACTGGAGAGATTAAGGTTCCTGAAGGAGAAAATCTTGGAAATAGAGCAGGAACATAAACTCCGACCAGGGGAAGCTACATTTAAGAAATGAATAATTCTCAAGGAGAACTCATCCTGTGACTGACAGCAAAGGCAGAGAAGTCTCTGGTGTGGAAAAAGAGAACATTCTTTGATAAAGCAAATAAACCTGATTCTCTGCTAGCCGCAAGGCTTAGAGATAGACAACCTTACAACACAATTCATTCAATTCGTCAAAAATCGTGTATTCACACCTCAAACTCCAACTTAATTGTAAAATAGTTCTATGACTACTACATGCAGCTATATAATGGCAAAAAACAGCGATACACAACACTCTCAAACAATACATCAATATTTAGACTCCTTGGTTCAACCCTGATGAAGTAAAAGGACAGTCACCCTTGAAAAGCTGTTCTCTCGAGGAGCTCTCTAAAACAATTAAAGCCCTTAAATCATCTCTGGCTCCTGGGTCAGGCTGGGTTCTCAAACATATATTACAGATGTAGTAAGACTTACTGTCCCTGTGGTAACAGTGAAAAATGCAGACGAACGCGTCCCGATCGTGTGCCTCTCCTACCCCCCGCGGTCACAAGGACAGTAAGGTTTGCTATCAGGGATGATGGTATGGGGGTCCATGCTTTTAAATGGGACCCACAGTGTTAATCCTTCACTTGATGGGTCATCAGTTTGGGAAAGAATACTGCTACTCACCTTTCATATGAGCAGCGCACTCTCGATTTGTATTATTATTTTTTGTACATAGGTTTGAAGCAGGGGCCCTCCGGAGCTAAACCCGATTTAATTTCAGGTCCAGGGACCCTCTGCTTCCCGAAACACATACCTCCGTGGTCTGTGACGTGGGAGATTTAAACTTGAAGGAGATACTGGCATCCCCTATGGAGGTCTGTATTTCGGGAAGCATGGGGTCCCCGCACCGGAATTTAATGGGGTTCAGCTCCAGAGAACCCTTGCTTCAATCCTATGTACAAAAAATAATAATAAAAAGCATGAAAACTGCTCTAAGAGCTGTGTAGGGAGACCCAGAGAGAGAGAGACTGCTTCAGACTGTTGGCTGACCCGGTAGGATTAACGCAGCGGGGACCCATTCAGAAGCAGAGACAGCTGTGGCGTTAATCCATTTGGGAGATTTACTGTCCTCCTGGCCGTTTGAGCTGTAGCCGCGATGCGGTCACATTAGCCACTACAAATTGCGGAACTGACAACAATAAGTCTTACTGCATCTGTACAATAATTCCAAAAGTTTTAAACCCACCGTTACATAAACTATTTAACTCTATACTCCAAGGGGCCCAATTCCCCCCAAATAGGCTCCAAGTGACTATTTTGGTAATTCAGGGAAAGAGCACAATAACTATGCAAGTTACAGATCCATATCACTTATAAAAACTGACATTAACATCTTCTCCAAAAATGTTGGCAACAAGATTAAATGAGTTTCTCCCTAGTCTGATCCATCCGGACTAGGTGGGATTTGGCCCCCCATCGCAGGCGAATTATAACACGAGGCGGGCTATTGATATAACTTATTCCAAACTAAAAATCCTCCCTATGAGATTACTAGCACTGGATGCCGAAAAAGTGTGATCGGATCGATTTACATTTTATGAGGAGCACACGAGACATTTGGCATTGGAGGAAATTTCTTTTAGGCAATACTGTCTCTATATACAATTCCTTCAGCAAAGGTGGTGTCCGTAGGGACAGCTTCAGACACGAACCCAATCAGATGGTGTATAAGAAAGCCATGCCCCTTTCCCCCCTCTTGTTTACTGTATCAATAGAGCCATTGACGGCTAAGATTAGGATAAAAGGATATTAGCGGAATCATGATTGCAAAACTCCCGTATAAATTGGCCCTTTTCCCAGATGATATTCTACTCACACTACTCAGACCACTCATCTCTCTCCCAAACTTAATGAAGTTGGACACGTTTAAGCCTATCTCAGGATTCAAAATAAACAACTGTAAATCAGAAGGATTAAACGTTAATCTCCCCCACATACAATGAAACTTATTTCACTGAACTTTGATTTCATGTGGAAACAGCACAGCATCAAATATCTAGGGATTTACATAACAAGGACATACAACTCCCTATATCGGGCTATTTATCCAACACTGATAAACACCATAAGAAATTACCTAAACACCTTCTCAAGATTTATATTTCTTTGATTGGCCACATCCAGTTGATAAAGATGAATTTAATTCCCCGGCTGCTCTATCTTTTTCAAGCCCTTCCAATCCCCCATTATAACTAAAGATTTGACAGAGATGCAGAAGAAAATAATAGAACTTATTTGAGCAGGAAAGAGGTAGAGTAAAAATCATGACTGCACATTATCACGGCAGGCTTGGCACAGCCGTGTTTTCCACCTACTATAAAGCAGCCCAAACAAGTGAACTTATAGCTTGGCATATGGACCCAGGGCTCAGACAGTGGGTGAAAATACAGTCAGATCTGATAGGCCCACTAAATTCGGAAATGGTATTCTGACTGCTATTGCTCACTCAGGGAGCTATACCCGATCTACTGCCCACAATAAGACTCTCATTGAAATTCTCGGATACCTTTAGTCTGAGAGCGGGCTTCACCTACAGGAACGCCACTATAGTTCCCATTTTTGGAAACCTACAATTCCCGCCAGGTTTGAGGGGGATGGATGTCCAGCTCTGGAGGTCTGTTGGGTTCTTGAGATTGAGAGATTTGAGAGCTTTGGGCAAAATTAAATCCCCAGAGCCCATGTTCCCTGGGGGATATCTCCCAGACCGTGAATTCCTCAGGTATATATAGAGCAGGGACTTCTATAACTTAAAGAGACCGGACGATTATTCAAACCTGTTCAAGAATCTATGTTTATGTCTGACGTATGAAAAAGGAGTAATTTCCACTCACTGCGGTAACTTTTTTTACTTAAATTCTCAAGAAAAATGTAAATTCCTTAAACAATGGGAGGAGCACCTGGGCTCAGAGTTAGACTGATGAATGGAAGGACATCCTGGAGGCTGTTGAGAAGGCTCAATTGGTACATCAATAAAAGAAAATGGGTATAAACTTCTGTATCGCTGGTACTGTCCCTCAAACCTGCTAAATTGGCAAAAAAGTACTCTGGATTTTCAACACTATATCCCAGGAAGTGCGGGGAGATAGCTATTCTATTACATATGTGTTGGGGGTGCCCCAGGATAAACCAGCTCTGGACGTTAGTGCATGAATGGGCTCAGAGAATACTTAACTATAGTATTCAAAACTTGGACGTTCCTGCTGAACAGACTAGTTGAACAAAGCAGAAAATAAATTGATAGCTCATTTAGCCACGGCCATTAGATGTGGGATAACATCCCACTGGATGCTTTTCCAAGCATATCCTCTCAATTTGCAAATTTTTATGAATACATACTGAATCTGGTACAATACCAGTACAAATGTGTAGAAATAGAAAGCTACTGTAATTATAGATCTATGTATTACGGAAGTCTAAACACAATTGGAATTCTCTAACTTTGCAACAAACAGGCTTTTTTTTTCTACATAAAATCGATATTAAACTAACAATTCCTACCTATATTCCTTGAATCAGCAGTGCATATATACTGTACAAACGCTTAAAATGTGTGTTATAATAAACAGTGGTGTCTGTGAATATACCAGCGCAGTAATTTTGAGGCAGAGAATTCTGAGATACATTAAAGCAGACATGCAACCTGCAGATGTCTCCGCTCCCTTGGACCATCTACCATTTTAACAGAAGTTGGGATCAGGGGTGGAACATCTGCTGCCTCTCTCCCTCATAATTAATTTATCTGTCCATTTATCTCTAAGTCCAAGTATTAAAACATAGGTGCTACTCAATATATTCCCTAATAAAACACATAAAGCAGACAATTTCGACTCCAACACAAACGTGAGAAAAGATCTTGTTCCCATGTCAAATGAAAAAGTTAACCAGGTTATTGAATGACACACCACAAGTTTCTTAGAACTTGGAAATCCTGGTTCCACTTCTGCAGACATCCCACCCCCACTCACATATTCGTCAGCAGAGGACCCACCACTCCTATTAAGGGTTCCAAGGATTAGCCGTAAACCCAGACCTGACCTTAGAACTGGAAACTTGCAAGTATTATTACATTAATCTAACGGTTTCTAACTCGCCCTCCAATAAGACATTTTGAAAATGTTAAAATCAGAGCTTTACATCAATGGTTTTTTATATTTCTTCATTCTGTAACGCCTACCCCACTTTTTCTTTTTTTCTGTACCCCCCATAACCCAACCTAAAAATATAATAAAATATCAGTTTAAAAGAAACAAACTGTAACAATGGCTTCTACCTGCATTGTAAACATCTCTCCATTTTAAGACTTTTTAATAATACAGGTTTCAGCACTTTTCCTACAATATGTGTTAGATTGAGAGTTTCAGAGAACTGGAAAACAGTTAGCCTTCTATTTTATACTTCATGGATACTCTATGACAATTAGAGTGATCTACATGGTATAGTAAACAGCATAAACATTTAATTGTCAGGTAGTTTCACTCTTGCAGTGTCACTCTACTGCGGGAGAAACAAATTAGGGGCAGGAACAAGATACAGAGTTTACTGGTATTAGAAAGAATTTACACCACACTTTTATCGTCAGGATTAGTGGAAACAGATGAGAGGAAATGGACATATATGTAGTAAAATTGCCGCAGCCTCCAGTTGGTAGCATCAATTAACAAATGTTGCTAGAAGATGCATTACTGGTCCACCACAACACAAGAGCGTACCAGGGAACAAAGCGATATAAGAGAGGGATGACCTAAGGATGACCAGAAACTTAAATAAGCAAGACACCGCTGCTTTTCCAGGTGTTAGATAACCTTTGTCTCAGTCACCAAAACAGATAGTTAAAATAAACGACAAATGATTTTCAGTAATGTCATTTATAAGTGCTATTTTTCTGCAAATTTCTGGGGGGAAAAAGGAAATTATTATAAAATACAACTTAAAAAAATGATAAATTTGCAGTGCAGATTTAAAAGAATGCACATTACTTGTGGAACTAAAAATAGAACTAAAGAAGAACAATAGCCTCCATTAAAGATGCAGTTCAAGCAATATCCTACGTGTTTTTTTTAATAAATCAGTTCTGTACTGTGAAAAAATAGCATTAAAATTTTTTTTTTAAAGACATGTTTAATGTATTCTAATGTAACAAGCATTTTTGTTTCTATAGCATCCATTCACAAAGTCACATCCCATTCCTCTTCTGAGACAAGCTCTGGCACCCCTTTTGCCCTCTCTCTAGCAGTGCACCAATTGTATCTAGTGCCTGCCTGGTCACATGATCTTCCACCCAGAACTTTGCATCTTGGGTCCTCTTAGGCCAAGTCCCTGCTGGCGCGGTCAGCGCTTAGAGCGCTTACCTTATCAAATGTGGATCGGCACATCGCGTGCCGTGCACACCGCGTGCTCATGCGCGTGCACAGACGCTCTCCCAAGCGTTCTGCTTCGGGAGACAAGGGAACTATACTTTTGTGCTGAGAGTAGGGTCACATGACCCTGCTCTTACAAATGGGAAGAGAGGGCGTGTTCTACTGTCCTGCTGTCACACACAAAATACAAAAACTGAATTTAGCAGGGAGAGAGGGCAGAGAGGAGGGAAGGGGGGGAGAGATGGCGGAGAGGAGGAAAGGGGGGGGAGACAGAGAGGGGGGCCAGGAGAGAGGGTAATTTGATGCGTGTGACGTCACATGGCCCGCGGCATCATTTGATGCCGCGTTGCCATGGCGACGCGTCACACAGTCGGCTGAATCCCGGTAAGTGGAGTGTTGCAAGGGCCTCACACGATCCCCCGGCATTTAATTAAATACCTGGGGGAAGGAGCGTGGGGCCTCTGCAACCGCCAGCGCCGCCCTAGAAAAATCTCCTGCCCCCCCCCGTTTGTGCACTCCTACGCTAAGGTAATGAAGCTGCTTTAATGTAATTTTTATTAATAGTGTGCGGGAGCAGGGGGTCTCCTGAGCTGAACCACTTTGTTTTCAGCCTCGGGGACCCCCTGCTTTCCGAGATACAGGCCCCAGTTATGGTGTGCCGGTATCTCCTATGCATTTAAATGTCCCGCGTCACGTGACCGTGGAAATCAAATGCATAGGAGATATAGTATCGGCACCCCATAACGGGGCCTGTATATCGGGAAGCAGGGGGTCCCCGGACCTCAAATCCACGCAGTTCTGTTCATCTACACTATTAGTAAAATTAAAATGTAACAACTTAAATTTCCGGCGAGATTTGCACAGAGAGTGACGGCTCTCTCTCTATTCAGCAGAAACAACGTGCTGGCTACTCGCCATTTTTGCAAATGTTACTATCAGTGGTATTTCTGCATCAATGGTATTTCTGCATACCGTGATAGCAACACTGTCAACAATGGCGATTTAAAAACCATGGCGATTTTTTATATCGGACTTTAGTGCATGAGGCCCTTAGTGTTTAAAGCATTGAAGGTGCAGTCCCACATAGTCAGCCAGTTGAATTTCTTAGAGGCCTCTGAATGGGGAAGTATTTGTCAATCAAGTGTTTTCTTTACCCTTACCCCACTCTGCCTTTTAAAGAGAACCAATAAAAATAATGGTAGGTTGGGAGGGGGAACTCTAGCTGGAAAAACACTTGCTGATCACACATTGACATCATACAAAGTCCCAGATTCACAAAGGGATGCTAAGCTTTAGTACAACTTTACTTCCATTCAAATGTAAAATGGGAATCAATCTACTCCCAAATCTAAGCTTAACAAAAGAAATTCAAAATACTTATAGGTGTCAGATTTGGGTACATTTTTGTAGCAATAAAACACCTTAACCATGTCACTGGAACTAGTTCACGTTGGTCCTAGAAGGGATTGCCCCTTTAAAATGAGTAGGAAAAGCTCAGCTAATGCTTAATTACAGTAAATATGTATATGTACAATATATATATATATATATATGTGATAAAAAATCACTGGCACTCCAATAGAAATTCAATAATGAATAGGTGCATGTCCCATATAAATAATAAAAGTATACATTACCGCATAGCAGCAAAAAGGGAGACAGCACTCAGGTGAATGAAAATAAATGTATTAAATACAGCACATAACTCCAACGTTTCGATCCCACAGGGGGATCTTCCTCAGGGTGGTGCAACAGACACAGGACAGTGAGTGACTTATATAACCCAACACCCAAGTGACATAAACATCTCCACATCATCAGAAAGCATCATCATCGGGCGACAAAACAGCTGTGCATAAAACAATTTAATTAGATCATGCTCCAACTCCATGTCTTTACTCCTATTGGGGAATCCACGTTTATCATTTGCCAAAATGTGCCAGTTTTGCTTTATACTGCGTTGTATCTGGCTTGGTTTTGAAGCAAAAGGTGGCACTGTGTGCTCTTTTGCATGTAATTTCCCAGAATCCCTTCCGGCAGTGGAAGTGCTGTGTGATAATGGTGAAAGGCGGGGTTGCAGACCTGTCTAAGACATGCAAATGAGCAGTGGTCGACAAATCACCAAAAAATCTACTCGCCACCTAGTACCACACGTGTGCTGCTTGGGCCAATCGGAGCTCGCCACGATGTTAAATCCACTCGCCCGGGGCGTGCAAATGTATAGGTTTGTCGAACACTGCAAATGAGCATACAGTAATATTTAAATTTGAGATATATATACAGTGTTCGACAAAACTATACATTTGCTCGCCCCGGGCGAGTGGTTTTAACCCCCGGGCGAGTAAATATTGGCCCAAGCAGCACACGTTTGGTACTAGGTGGCGAGTAGATTTTTTTGTGTGGCGAGTAGATTTTTTGGTGATTTGTCAACCACTGTATATATATATATATATATATAAAATGCCACATACACATGATTAAAGTGGATATATATATATATGTATATATATATATATATATATATATACATATATATATATATATCCACTTTAATCATGTGTATGTGGCATTTTATTTATATTCATATGGAATATAAGTAGAATTTAATCTTTTCAAATTACTTAACTGGACGTACCTGATATTGAGTGACAGTTTATGAAACTCACATACAGTATAGGACCCCATTTTTCCTTAATTCTCATACCTCTTTGTAGGAAGACATAATCCTTTCAATTGCATCTGCTCCTGAAGCCAGTAAGTTTCTGGCTGTAGTGAAGGCTTCCGTTCGTTCACTCACCATAGCTTGTTTCTGCCCATCTTCTAAATCTAAAAGAAATGCAAATTATATCTGAATATTATTTTGAAATAGTTGACCAACTGCGTTGTTATTGTAAACTGGCAAGCTTTTTGAAATGTTTTCTTATGCATTATTTTAATGAAAAAAATCATATGGCCACTAATCTAGTGGATGAACATATATTTTGCGGTTTATTCATGGGGCAGAGGATAATAAATTGTAATGCTCAGTGATTCACAAGCCTGGTGGGGGAACACCAAGAGGCACAAAATAGTGCATGGTGACTAAACTGTAAAGTAGGGGCCTCTCTATGTTAATTATTATTGTGTTTTTAAGTGTAAGCACAATACCTTTCCCAGAAAACGGTACTTGCCCTACTAACAAGCATCAAAAGACAAAATAAACATTTACAGAAAATAAGTAGAAATTCTTACCTGTTGTAATAATAAAACTCCTAAGATGTACAATGCAAACATACCAATATTTATGGATTTTTAAAATTAGTTTATAGTATATTTTATTCATTTGTCACCCAAAGAAGGTACTTGGCATTTAAAATAAATGAAAACGTTTCCGTATTTTTTTTACTAAACACGTAAATCCTGTAAAGTATGACCGTTACACCATCATTAATCATACAGATAAATGATCAGATTATTGTTAGATTATTTGACCACCTGGCTACCTTTTGTATAGAGGTGCAAACAAAAACAAATATGGAAATACAGTATAACTGCAATATTTGACGTTAAATGTAAAAGTTGTTACCTCCATCTGCAAAGCCAGTTGCAGTGATGATGGGAACAGCAACCATAACTAATCCACTGCCACTCCACACATATTTCATCAGGAACTGCTCTACCATAACATACCAAAGACGTTTGGACAGAATAAGGTTCATTTGATCCGCTAAAGCCACGTAACTGTTCTGAAGCTTTGTCATCTCCACCTAAATCAAGAAAAAAAATGCAATGTACAAACCCAGAGATTACAAGTAAAAACATCACTAGTGATTAGTATAATCCACCATAAAACTGTAAACTGTTCCCGAGCTTCTGAAAGAAGCTGGACATTATTCGTTTTCATTTTGGAACCAACACTATTAGGCTGTTTTAAACTCCTTCAGAAAATGAAAGTTCTCTGTTCTGCATTACTTAATTATTTCTGTTTATAAAGTATCTGTTTCTTCGAATGGATTCAAAGATATACTTGCACATAATACACGTCCATATAAAACATAAAATCTTTTAAAACAATGTTTGTTTGTTTTTGATCGTTTTATGAGGGTATATTTTCTAAAAATAGATACAAATATGGACAAATATGACAAAATAATCCCCTGCCATACTGCCTGAAAGGTCTTCTACTTTGTATGGATCCTAATATTGGCAGCTTTAATACGACTTTCAGGGGGATATGTATCAAGCGAAACAATTTACTACAAAACAATGGAGAATACATTTTATCTGCTTTGATATGAATCCTGCTAATCTTGCTTCTTATACTTGGCACAGATTGCTTACGAGCAGAGGTCAGACGTGGTGGAATCCCTAAGCGCAAAGGGCTTGATTTAGAGTTTAGACGGGGTTGCAATAATAGTGTTGTCAAAAAGATAGCTATTTCAGAAAGTAGACCCTGATTTAGAGTTCAGCGCAACAGATTCGCAAACAACTGTTCATAAAATATTACAAGGTCTTAGATTAGTGCCATTGGCCATGCATACGTTTTTACATCTTGCGCAATCAGGTCTGTACGTAATTATTGCGTTTGTATGGAATAATTACGTTGGTTATACATTAGCGCTCCAGGAAATTAGTACACACACCTTATAAAATTTTACTTTTTCGGGCCTCCCTTTAGTCTGCAACAAGTCTGCATACTGCAGCAAAGGCAAGTTCTGCAACATTATGACAGAGGAAACAAGCTGCCAGCACACAGAGAGGAAAATAAAGCACACATTTAACAAGTCTAAGTAAAAAGTAAGTCTAAGTGCTCATGGAGTACATTTTGGAGTATTAAGACAACTCTTTGGAAAGGCCTCCATGAGAACCTCAGAAATGATGAAAAAGGCAATATGGAAGGCTGCCTGCAGAATAGTCAATGTTATAGCTTCAAGCCAGTGCACTGTAGAAGAAAGAATGGCTTGATTACATTATCAGTATTACCAGTGTTCGACAAACCCGGTCGCCTGGTCGCCCGGGGCGACTCGAAATGGCCTCATGGCGATTGGCCCAAACAGCTCACGTGCTGCTATTTCATTTCCCCTGCTCGCGCTGAATTTCCCCCGCTGAAGGAGTGGGAAAAAAAAGCCGGAGGCTGGTTCATGTTGCTGCAGGAGATTACCCCACCTCCGGCTCCCTGTGCAGCCATTTTCCTCCTCCCCTGCCTCTTTGACCAGCCGCTTTTCTCCTTCCCGGGGTGGGGAGGGCCTGCGGCGGTGGCGGCCTACGGCGGTGTCAGCCTCGGGGGGGGGGGGGGGTGGCGGCCTGCGGCGGTGGCGGCGTCCGCCTCGGGGAGGGAAGCGGTGGTGGTGGCGTCCGCCTTGGGGGGGGAGGGCCTGCAGCGGTGGCGGCATCCGCCTCGGGGGGGGCCTGCGGCGACGGTGGTGGCGTCCGCCTCGGGGGGGCCTACGGCGGTGGCGGCCTGCGGTGGCGGCCTGCGGCGGCGTCTGTCTGGGGAGGTGGGGTGGTGGCCTGCGACCGTGGCGGCATCCGCCTCGGGGGGGGGAGTCTTCACTCGCGTGACATTAGCATCACACAGGGCGTGACATTAGCATCACACAGGCAGGTGGAAGTGCAGCCGAGGAGGAGGACAAGGGAAGAGAGGAGAGCCCCGGGCAGGTAATTACAGCGGGACCGCCAGGGAGATCAAACCCTCAGTACCTCATGGGCGATATCCCATGTGTGTGTGTGTGTGTCTCTCTGTGTGTGTGTCTTTGAGTGTGTGAGTATGTGTCTGTGAGTGTTTGTCTGTGTGAAGTCACCCACCCAGTTACCCCCCCCAGCCACCCCCCCAGCCACCTAGTCACCCACCCACACACCCAGTCAGTCAGTCACCCACCCAGTCAGTCACCCACCCAGTCAGTCAGTCACCCTCCCAGTCAGTCAGTCACCCACCAAGTCAGTGTCAGTCACCCACCCAGTCAGTGTCAGTCACCCACCCAGTCAGTCAGTCACCCACCCAGTCACCCTCTGCCCCTCTCTCTGTCTGTCTCTGCCCCTCTCTGTCTGTCCCTGCCCCTCTCTCTGTCTCTGCCCCTCTCTCTGTCTGCCTCTGTCCCTCTCTGTCTGCCTGCCTGCCTCTACCCCTCTCTCACCGCCCCTCTCTCTCAGTGTGAGTGAGTGTGTGTGTGTGTGTATGTGTCTGTGTGTCTGTGAGTGTGTGTCTGTGTGAAGTCACCCACCCACACACCCAGTCAGTCAGTCAGTCACCCACCCAGTCAGTCAGTCAGTCACCCATCCACCCAGTCTGTAGACGGACGTTCACAGAGGTACACAATTTGGAGACGTTTATAATGTGAAATTATAATAGGCTTTATTGTGCCTTTTCCTTTTTATCAGGAAATTATCCAAACACAGGGGGGGGGGGTAACAAAGCTTCCATTCACTTGGGAGTATTTCTAGTGAAATCCTTGCAATTAGTTCACATCTCAATTAGTTAAGCTTCTCCCAGCCCAAACACATAACATGAAAATAAGCAGATATAAGCAGTCTCTTAATAAGGAAAGTCTTATCTGTTTAGTTGCTGTAGAGTAAGCTTCTCTGCTCTCCTGGAACTGCACCCGTGCGTGCACAGAAAAATATCAGCATCCAGGTTTAGAAGTCTTATTTGGTGTCTTGCAATCAGCTCTGCTGTGTGGCTGGCAGAGCTCAAGACTGGCCAGCTTCAGAGATCTGGGTTTCTTTTGGTCAGTCTCTCCTGGGACTCAAGAACCTCTGCTCTGTCTCTCCAAAGGTCAGCTCTCAGACAGAGCTAAAGAGAGTTACTTTATGTCTCAAAGGCAGGCTTTTTGTAAACAATCTAATCAGGCAGGTGGTGTTTAGTAATTAACTACCACACTGCTAGATTAAAGGAACATTACTGAACAGGGATAAGTCCCCTGTTACATACCTCCCCTGTTTGTGGGAAGCTCGGGCTTACCACGGCCAAAGCCCATCCTTCCACTCTCATTCTAGATATCTCTGTGACTTGAATGAGAGTGGATGGAGGAAGAGAACCCTCTGTCCCGCTGGGATTGGAGCCCTTTCTCCAGTTTATTTTTGTCTCCTCCTGAAGATGCTTGAGATCAGCACTTCTCAGTCGCTCGAGGAGGACTTTTTCCACGTAAAGTCTTTTTATCGCGTGCGCGGTCTTGAGATTTCTGTTGCGTCGGGTACTCCTCTTTTTGTAGACAAAGTGTATGGCAACAGTTGTAGGGCAGTTAGGACTAGCCCTTAGAGTTTTCTGCTCTTGAAGTGGTCTTTCTGCAGCTTCTCCACACCACGGAGTCGCCAGTTCAGCTTCTTCAGCTAAGGATTCTTCTGGCTTTGATTCTGCACTCCTACCTCTGTTTGTTGCCTGTTGGGCAGCTGTAGGTTTGGCTAGTGCTTTCTTTGGTGGCTCAAACTTCATAATTTTGTTTTGAAGTTGCGTGGAGTCCCCAACTCTCACTGTACCCTTGTCCTTACGGGCATTAGTTACTGTGGGATACTGGTGCTTGGGCAGAGCCAATACCTTTTTCCGTATTGGAGGAATCTGTATCAGAGTCTCCTTCATATTCTGGAGCTCTGTAATTTTTGTCGTCAAGGTTGCTGCTGCGTCTGTTTTCTCCTTGGTGTACTGACTGAAGGGAATGGAACAGTCTCTCTGTCTCTCCAGCTCTTGCTCCAGTTTCTGAGCCTTCCAACGCTCCCTCTCATACAGTCACCTGGTATCGAAGCTCCGCTTCCAACGATGCTCTGAAGACATGCAGCGTGGCCTTTAGCTCCTCATACTGCTCTGTGGGGACGTACTGGGTATTCAGACGTTCCTGCAGCGCTTGTACCTCTTTAGCAGCCTGCAGTTTTTCTTCCTGTAGCGTTTGCTGCTTCTCCTCAGCATACTGGAGGTGTGTACGCAGACCTTGCAGTTGGTTCTGCAGTCGGTGCTCTGCGTCAAACTTTTCCTTGACTTCTTCTGTTAACTGAAAATTTTCCTCTTTCAGTTTTAAGTTTTGTTTGTTTAATCTTGAACTTTCTCCTTTTTCAGTCTCTGTATTCTTCAGGGCTTCTTTGCAGTCCTCCTTCCATTTACGCACATCTGCTTTGAGAATGACAATCTCCTGGCGTGAGACTTCCTTCTCTAGGTTGAGGGTCTGAAGCTCCTTCTGAGAGACTTTGAGAACTGTACCAAGATTACCAATAGTTTCTTTAGCAATGTCCAGCTCCTCAGTGAGACTGTGTAGTTCCTTTCTGGAAACTTCCAGGTCTGTGCGGCAGCTGTTGGTCTCATGATATGAGACATCAAGCTCTATACGAAGAGTGTGAACCTCTTGCTGGAAGACTGTCATCTGCTTCAGCGCCTCCTTATACTTCCGCTTTAGCGTAGCCACCATTTTATCAGATTGGCTCTGCTTTTCATCCATGGCGGAGATAGTAGCCTTTGCAGTATCTAGCTCAGTCTTGAGATCCTCCAATTCGGTCTTGGCCGCAGAGTAAATTGCGAGCACAGTCTTCTGTAGCTCAGCATTATTTTTTCTCTCTCTTCCTAATTCTTCACAGAGCAGATCACAGTCATGCCTGGCAATTTTCAGGGCGTCTTCAGGGCTGGTCAAGGGATCGTCACTCACTGGTTCCGGCTCCGCTTCCCTGGGATGACTAGTTGAGGGTTCCTCACTGTTGGCACCGGACAGACACTTCTTTGGGGTACCCGACTTCTGCCTTGGGCCCTCTGGATATTCGGTTAACCGTGGGACGAATTCTCCATTTTCTCTAGGCTGCAGGGCAACTCGGTCCCCCTTTTCCTCCACAGGATCTGCGGACGTGTCTGTTCCTTCCACGGTAAGTGAAGAACTGCTTTTCTTTTTCTTTTTCCGCCTTTTTGATTTGGATGACACCTTCCCTTCAGGGATATTGGGGTCTCCATCTTCATTTGAAATTTTAGCAGCTTCATTATATACGCCAGGCTTTTCTTGCAGTTGCTTTAGCTGACAGAAATATTGGGTGATCTGCTGCTCCCGCTCTGTCTCCTGTTGATCATACTCGTCATCAAAGGGAGCGGTCTTTTCTGTTCGTGCCGAGTTCATGCACCCCCACCATTCTTGAGGTGTTTTGTGGGTCTGACTCGGTTCGGGTTCCCCATAATAGATGTCTTCCTCTTTATTGGACTGGAAGGGCCACTCTTCCGTGGGGTAGGGTTCATTACAGGAACGCTGCATCTTGTCCTCCATTTTTAGGCTATCAGGTGTCATTTTCTTCCTGACCTCAGGAGGCGCTATTGCAGCTGTTGCCACTGTATTTGCTAGAACCCCCAATTGTGGTAGTCCTATAGATGGGCATATTTTGCTTGTAGAGGTCGTAGCTCTCACAGGCATCTCTGTAGACTTTTCTTTCTTGGATAATTTTTTTTTTTTTTTCAATATTAGCAGTACTGTGCATGCATTTTTTTTAATCAGGTATACAAGATGTGCAGTTGCTAGGTAAAAAAAAAGTCTATTTGCTTTACACCATTTTCTTGCAGGGTGCAATCTCCCCGCTTCAGCAACAGAATTTGGTTTTCTGCCTGAGTTCAGTAATTTTCAGTCTCATCTTTGGGTATTATGGCATTCACACTTCACACTTTGGGTGTCTGTTTTTGCTCCCAAGATATATATAGGCAGACTTTTTTACTTGCAGAAAAAAAACATTCTTTGCAGTGGACTATTTCTTTCATTCCCGGCAGAGTGACTCAACATTCAGCAATTGATTTTGAAAAAACCTTTTACACAGTTCAGAAATCCCTTTTTCCCCCTATAGGGCAATTTTACACTCAGCATTGGTTTGCTAAAAATTCCCCTGCTTCAGCACAGTCTTGTATCAATTTTCACACTTTTCTGCATATACTCCATTCACAGCTGGTAGTCCTATGCGGTGTGGCAACCTTTATCTGCAAAATCAGTACCACTCGTGGGTCACCATCTGTATTCACTGCTTCAGCGAAACTTTTGAAAACAACAAACACCTATCCCTTTCCAAGGGCTGACTCACTTCTTGAACCCTCACTATGGCTGAAAGGCAAAGACCCCTATTTCAATGACTATATTACACTTTGTGATAGGCAAAATAAGGTTTAGCTACTTCAGCAGTCTCTTCTGGGCTTTTGTAAGTTTCAGTGGTGTGTATCCCTTTAATTCCAATCTCTGCTGCATGAGGTTTTTTTTTTTTTTCAGACTGTAGGCAAAAAGCATTAAAAAAAATTTACATAAAAATCTCCGGTCCTTTTTAACTACAAGGACGCCTCTTGTCCCACCTCGGACACCAAATGTAGACGGACGTTCACAGAGGTACACAATTTGGAGACGTTTATAATGTGAAATTATAATAGGCTTTATTGTGCCTTTTCCTTTTTATCAGGAAATTATCCAAACACAGGGGGGGGGGGAACAAAGCTTCCATTCACTTGGGAGTATTTCTAGTGAAATCCTTGCAATTAGTTCACATCTCCATTAGTTAAGCTTCTCCCAGCCCAAACACATAACATGAAAATAAGCAGATATAAGCAGTCTCTTAATAAGGAAAGTCTTATCTGTTTAGTTGCTGTAGAGTAAGCTTCTCTGCTCTCCTGGAACCGCACCCGTGCGTGCACAGAAAAATATCAGCATCCAGGTTTAGAAGTCTTATTTTGTGTCTTGCAATCAGCTCTGCTGTGTGGCTGGCAGAGCTCAAGACTGGCCAGCTTCAGAGATCTGGGTTTCTTTTGGTCAGTCTCTCCTGGGACTCAAGAACCTCTGCTCTGTCTCTCCAAAGGTCAGCTCTCAGTCAGAGCTAAAGAGAGTTACTTCCTGTCTCAAAGGCAGGCTTTTTGTAAACAATCTAATCAGGCAGGTGGTGTTTAGTAATTAACTACCACACTGCTAGATTAAAGGAACATTACTGAACAGGGATAAGTCCCCTGTTACACAGTCACACACCCACCCAGTCAGTGTCAGTCACCCACCTACCCAGTCAGTGTCAGTCACCCACCCAGTCAGTCAGTCACCCACCCTGTCACCCACCCAGTCACCCTCTGCCCCTCTCTCTGTCTGTCTCTGCCCCTCTCTCTGTCTGTGGCTTCCCCTCTCTCTCTGTCCCTGCCCCTCTCTCTGTCTGTCCCTGCCCCTCTCTCTGTCTGTCCCTGCCCCTCTCTCTGTCTGTCCCTGCCCCTCTCTCTGTCTGTCTCTGCCCCTCTCTCTGTCTGTCTCTGCCCCTCTCTCTGTGTGCCTCTGCCCCTCTCTGTCTACCTGCCTGCCTCTACCCCTCTCTCACCGCCCCTCTCTCACTGCCCCTCTCTGTCACCCACACTCTCTCTCTCACCCCCACACCCTCTCTCACCCCCACACTCTCTCTCTCTGTCACCCACACTCTCTCTCTGTCACCCACTCTCTCTCACACTCTGGATCTGGATATCTTATTTACCCTACATATCTTAACTGCCCTATACCTACACCAAAATAACCTATACTGCTTTCTTCCAGATATGACTCTCGAGCTTCACACAGGAGACATCGGAATCCCCCCTAAGCCAGAAGACAGGTAGGGAACACCTCCCCTCCAACATATAACATTGTGGGAATGAGGGTACCTGGACATTGATGGACTGCGGATCAGGTAAGATCCCAGGTGCGATTGCTGCTTTAGATATTGTGAAGCTAGGGCATCCAGACACTGGTTAAAGGGTGCAGGAAACTAGACATTCACATCTAGCATTTTTTTTCTGTAAATACGACATTTACACACACACACACACACACACACACACACACACACACACACACACACACACACACACACACACACACACACACACACACACACGTAACAAGGACTAATTGTAGTATAATGTAAAACAATAAATAAACTTATGTCAAAAACGAATGTTGTTCTTATTAGTAATTTATTCAATTTTAAAAAAAAATTTAAAGCGGGCCTGGGGGCGGGACTAGGGCGGCGTTGGGGCCCGGGTTGGGGGCCTGACTAGGTGGCGAGTAGATTTTTTGTTTGGTGAGTAGATTTTTGGGTGATTTGTCGACCACTGAGTATTACAGTATCAAAGAAAAGCATACTGATCTCTCCAAACATGCTGATTGGACAGCAGGAACCCTTTCTTCCTCTCCACTCCCACCCCCATGGAGTTTTTATCCTGGGTCCTTGGAGAAGAGAGTTATAGAACCCTTCAACATGGGCTAACTATTTCCAGTCCCAAAAGATCTGAACTTAAACTTGAGCATTCAAACTGCAGCTCTAGCTGCAAGCTAAATCAGCTTTGTGCTTCTGAGCTCTACAGTTAACTGAACTAGACTCTTGGACACACCACTGAGCTCCTTTAAAATATGAATGGTTTCATGCTTCCAGTTTTCCAGACCATGTGGTTTGGGCATCTTTTTCCAGTCTTGCTACATTTGTTCTTGACGTGTTTGGCCTGCAGCGACTTGCAATATGTATGTACATATAGCTTTATTTATATAGCGCCATCCATTGGCATAGTGCTTTACAGCTGCAACACATGTGATATAATAGGAATAAGTTCTTGGTACATAAATATAGACATTAAGAAAATGATTCCCTGCCTGAAGACTTTACAATCCAAGTGTAAAGTAGGGAGAACTTACAGAGACAGTAGGGGGTTGTTTTGGTAAGTGTGTGCAAGGGGTCATGGTAAATGGATATGAGATGTATAGTATCAGCTAACAGAGCTACCCAAATGCTTCATTAAAGAGGTTTGTTATATGATGTGTCTTAAAGGTGGAGAGAGGGTGCTAGTCAGATTTTGAGGGGAAGTGCGTTCCAGAGTTGTGGGGCAGTAAGTGTTTCGGTGGGATAGGGCTTTAGATATAAAATGGGTAGACAGAAGACATCCTTGTGCAGAACCAAAGAATCAGGCAGCCATTGGCGGATTTCCCATTAGGCTCGATAGGACAGAAAAATATGGGGGCTTGCCACCCCGCGCATGCCCGATTGTCACTTGCCACCGCACATCTGCGATCATTGCTTGCCGCCCAAGCATGCACGATCTCCGCTTGTCACCTGCTCATGTGCATGCGAGATCACCACTTACCGGCCGCGCATGTGTAATCAGCACATGCCAGCCGTTCATGTGCAATAGGCGCTTTCTAGCCATGCATGCACATGCGTGTCTGACAACGTGACATCACATGGCAGCGGGTCGGCATGGCGTCAAATGACACTCAAGGAGGAGGGCTGCATCAAGTAAGTGTCTAAGGGGGGCATATTTTTAAATCTGCCACTGCAGGCAGGTGTATAGTGATAAATTAGGGCTGAGATGTAAGGAAAGGGAGAGGAGTGTATTGCCCTAAAAGAGAGGAGAATTTTGAAAGTAATACAGGATTTAATCGGAAGCCAGGAAAGGGATTTTAACAGGACAGATGCTGATACAGATTTAGTAGAGAGTAAAGCGATTCAAGTAGCAGTGTTTAGAATTGATTGTAAGGGAGACAAGTGAGAGGCAGGAAAGCCAGACAGTAGAAGGTTGCCATAGTCGAGATGGTAGAGAATGAGGGCCTGCGTTAGAGTTTTAGCAGTAGAGCGACAGAGCAAAGGGCATATCTTTGCAATGTTACAGAGGACAAATCAACAGGTTTTAGCTACATTATTAATGTGAAAAGAGAATGTGAGGGAGGACTCAAATATGACACCTAGGCAGTGTGCTTGTGATATTGGGTGCATGATGGTTCTGCCAACAGTAATGGGGAACGAAACAGTAGGGCTAGGCTTGGGAGCAAGTATGAGGAGCTCTGTCTTTGACATGTAACGTTTGAGTAGGCGACAGGCTATACAGAGTGATATAGCAGAGACATTTGGAGACTTTGGTCTGTAGAGCAGGTGTAATGTCACCTAGAGAGTGTGTAAATAGAATTTTTTTCCCAGGACAAACTGCTGAGGTATGCCTATGGACAGATCGACAGAGCAGGAGGAGGTGTTAACCAACTAGACACTGGAAGTATGATGGGAGAGGCAAGATGAAATCCAGGATATAGCTCTGTTATGGATACCAAGAGTATGGAGAACATGAAGGAGAAGAGGGTGATGCACAGAATCAAAGCTTGCAGAAAGATCAAGTAATAAAAGCAGGTTTTAATGACCTTGGCCTTTGGTAGCATGGAGGTCATTAGTTATTTTGGTGCGGGCTATTTCAGTGGAGTGAGCAGCGCGGAAGCCAGATTGTAGAGGATGTAGGAGAGAATAGGAGGTAAGAAAATTGAGCAAATTTGAGAACACAAGGCGTTCAGGGAGTTTAGAGGCAAAAAGCAGATGGGAGATAGGACGATGGTTAGAGAGACAGATGGGGTCAAGCTTACTGTTTATGAGCAAAGGTACAACTATTGCTTGCTTGAAGGAGGGGTGGAAGGTACTAGAACTGAGGGATGAGTTGAAAATGTGTGAGTATAGGAACTAGAGTGGGAGCAAGAGGTTGAGGAGATAGGATAGAATTGGGTAAAAAAGGCAAGTTGTAAGGAGTGAGGAGATCAGCAGCAACACTTTCTCCTCTGTGAGAAAGAGTAAAGAATGGCAGAATGAGAGTTAGAAAGAGGTCTACAATATGAGAATACAGAAGGGATGTCTTGACGAATGGAATCCACCTTTGTCTTGAAATAGTCGGCAAAGTTCTGACAGGTGAAATGGAGGAAGGAAAACAGGTAACAGATGATGGTCTGAGTAGGGAGTCAAAGACAGAAGAGATGGCATAGTTTAGACTTGTGAGCATTGATTAGTGAAGAAAATTAGGTGTGTTTAACCTGGGAGAGGGGAGAGTTGAAACAGGATACAATATATCTGTAGTGAAGGAAGTCTGCGAGAGTATGAGATATCCTCCAGAGGAGTTCAGAGGAGCGAGCACAGGAGCAGAGCATGCCTGTATGGCAGCTTAAAGAAAGGGGAGAATCAGGTAAAGTAACTTGGGATGGCCCTAAAAAGGGGGTCTAGGGTAAAGGAGAGTGGGAAAATGGGTGCTAAAAGCAAGAAATCCTGGTCAACGAGTAGCAATATGCAAAAGGGATCCAAGCACACTAAACAATTGGAAAATTCACAATGTAGCAAAAAGGGTAATTTCATAACTAAAGAGTCACAGTTGCATCCAACGTTTAGCTGCACATGCACCTTAATCAGTGATTCATCAGCAGCCAATGATAGAGGAGTGGCGGGCAAGGTGAGAAGGGTTTAGTGCTGTGAGTTTTTGAAGTTTGAGGCAGCCTGATTGCATTTTCGACTCCACCAAGGATTTTTAGTGCTGTGAGGTTTCTAAGATGTTTTCACTTACATTCTACCGTCAATGCATTTTTACGTTACTACATTTTCAGCTAGTACAATGAATGTGCCTAATTTTCGTTAGTCTAATCACTCTTTCCACAGTTGCACTGTTTTCAAAATGTTGCCTTGACAAGTAATTTGCCTATTAGAGCATGTTGAGAGTCTCGGTCATGTACAGTATGTCTATTGCACATTTTAAAACATGGATTTGCATCTTTCTCCTTAGAGCCCTCCTTCCCTAAAATATTTTTGGGACAACTCTAGGACATTCTATTCCTAGGCTAAACGGATATCATAATCTGTGTGGTGCGGCCCAGTTTGTCTCAAAAACATGCTTTATTAGTGGGCCTTCGAAAAGTGATGTGAAAATCAAAGTTTTATTTCTGTATGGTTCTATAGAAATGTTACATTTAAATTGGGATTTGTGCAAACATATTGTTTGTACAAAATGTGTCAAGTTGTACGGTTTAAAGCTTGTTTTACTAATGAACAAGGTGAAGGGCATATAAGATATGCACTTGCAGAGAATTCATTTGTTGCACACCACAAATTAAAACATAGCATTTTCACAACATACACTTACAATATATCACTGTATGTAAGTCTGAACAGTAATTAAAAAATAATAAATTGGTAGGGTAAAGTGGTAATGCTGAATAACACAATAGCTTAATACGTCTTATTAGGTGTATTGCAATACCATAATGAGAGGCTAATGACCTTAGAGTTGTCACCTCTGAAACTTTTCTTGCAAGTCTTGACAGGGAGTCCCTTTATACTAGCATCAGACATGACAATGGACTTAAAGCCTGCGCACATTTTCTACCCACAAGAGTCTGCAGATTTGGGAAGCATAATACATTCATCCAAGCCTTCTTAGAATTTGTGTTAACACACAACTATTTTGTCTTTGATGGACAGTATTACCACCAGACCAGTGTACAGCAATGGGCATGTAGTGTGCACCCACCTATGCCAATTTGTACCTGGGCTGGTAGGAGGACGTCCATGTGCTAAACACTGAGCTCTCTATGTACACTGGTCACATTGATATGTGGATCAGGTACATAGACAACATTGTGATTTTATGTAACAGACTTGCCACACTTTTTTCCAAATTTGGTGCACACCTGAATAGTAATCAACTAAACCTTTAGTTAACGACTGAGATAAGCCAAACCACTATTACGTTTCTGGACCTTGATATCTACATCGATCCAGCTGACAATATCTAAACCAGGGTTTTCATGAAAAGTACGGCTACCAATAGCCTGATTTTGGCCCAAAGCCAACATCCAGTAAGTCTTGTAGCAGGGATACCGACTGGTCAATATCTCCGATTAAGGCGGAATTGTTCGACCCTTCAGGAGTTTATTACTCAATCAAAAGACCTTAGGAACCGATTCCTCAATCGGTGATAGTCTCAATGTCTTGAAAAAAGCCAATCATCAGGTGCTTGGAAGGAATAGAGACTCATTATAAACACACTGACGTACAGCACTCTAGACCGAAATAGTATTGATAATGTGCAGTGTGCGCAGAGCGAAGTGGGCCCAAACAACCCCACTGCAAATCATAGAAACCCCAGAGTAGGCTCCAGCACACTTAAGATAGATAGACAAACGTAGAGTCTCAGAATAAGCCACAAATTTAATCACGTAAACAGCAAATTAATATACAAAATTGGAAATGCTAACTGACTACTAATGCAAAGTATACAGCTCTAATTATCACACAAATAAGGGGAAACAAGATATAAAGGGGAAGGGAAGTGTGGGGTACAAATGAGGGTATGGAGAGAGGACAACGGGGTACAACGGGGTAGGATAAGAGGGGCAACGTTTCAGGGTAGACACCCTTTCTTCTGGCCCGTTCCCTTGGGTCAGAGAGACCTCAAGGTACTTCCCTTAATCCTTGTCCCCCCTGTGAGAGACACAAATGCAAGCAAAGCAAAAAAGTCACAGACTAATGCAAGCAACAGCAAGCAAAGCAGAAATCAAAGCAGAAATCACTGAGTAATGCTATCATGTAATCCAGCCGTGAACAGCCATCCGCAGTAAAGATAAGTAAATAGGGGTAAAGCAAACCGTCCTTAATCTTATTGTTCACAGGATATGTGCAATCTTCCTTTCTCTCACTGGAGCTGTGGTGGCTTTGATTTCTGCTTTGCTTGCTGTTGCTTGCATTAGTCTGACTTTAGTAGTCAGTTAGCATTTCCAATTTTGTATATTAATTTGCTGTTTACGTGATTACATTTGTGGCTTATTCTGAGACTCTACGTTTGTCTATCTATCTTAAGTGTGCTGGAGCCTACTCTGGGGTTTCTATAAATAGAGACTCATTATTGGCAAAAAAAATCCCAAGAGAACCCGATCAGACCAAAAAATATATGGTGCATTGGTACTTACAACAAGAGATGGTGGACCATTAAACCCATCTTCTCTAAGCATTGGCAACTTCTTCTTGGTCATAGCGATCTTAAAGATTTTCTTGGCCCTACTCCGGATAATACAAGGCAGCGTTCTAAAAACCTATGAAACCATCTAGTTCACAGCCATCATCAAAGGGCATGACCAACCAACTGGCTCTCCTCTCCTGTTAAGGGGATGTACATGAGCCAGGGCTGCAAAGTTTGTAACCACGTCCTCCTCTCTAAAACTTTCTCTAACTCTGACAATAGCAAAGACTTCACTATCAATACATTCATTAACTACCGGTCTGTGAAAATGGTATATCTTATCACATGTTCACGAGGTAAGAAACATGTTGGTAAAACAACCAGACAATTACGTAGACAGACGCATCCTGCAACACATCAATTCTATCAAATATTCACTGTACACCAGGAATATGATAGCGACATGAATTGTCTGAGCATAACAAATATATAACATCTCAAAAACCCAGTTAGAGGTACTGTAAGAGACATGTGCAGAGGTATAATCAGGGAGACATATTTGGGGAAAATAAACCACAGCTTTTATTCAGCCCATATCTTTAAACAATACAGTTTAGACAGCCTTTTAGACAAGGGATCTGCCGTCAGAGCGACGTTGATAAAAGTTTGCTTCGCATTGAGCCAGAGTGGATTTCGAAATTGAACACACGCAGCCCCAATGGACTCAAAGGGTTAACGTTACCCCATTCATTGATTGATCTCTCTGTATCAATGAGTCATTGTATCAAAGTTTCTCCGTCTCGCTCTATCTTTTTATTGTGAATTCACATATCTATTAGTAGGACTAGGCTTATTATATATTTATTCCATAATTTTGGTTATCATATTGAATCATTATATATATGCTATTACTGATTTTGCCATTTGTATGTACTGTATGTGTATCTTTATTTATATAGAGCCAACAGTGCACTCAGCACTTTACAAAGACAATACAGTACAGGGAATTAGAATAATACAATAAGCGCAGCAAAATCAGACAATAGGAAAGGAAATCCCTGCCCTGGAGAGCTTATAATCTAAGTGGTATGTTGGGAGATTTACAGAGACAGTAGGTGAGGGAATAAGTGCAGTAGATTGCAGTGCTTGGCCACAATGGGTGTTAGGAGTGACTGTGGTTGTGGGACAGTAGCCATGAGTTCAGGCTATTGGGTTTTTATATGACACCCTGAGCAGTTTCTGCTGGTCTGTATTCCAATCTAGTTAAGTTTTAGCAAGTGTGCCATCTATTGCATTACATGCTGTTGTTACTATTGTCCCAGTGGTCACCATGGCAATGGCCCTCTGAAGGACGTGTATATCTAAAGTTGGGTATTCGCATATGCAGCCTTTGGCATGAACGCGCTCCACCTCATGATCTTTTGGTCCCCCTTGGCAACGAACACTGAGGAAGGAAGCGTGCATTGTGTATGCACATAGAATTATGTATATGCGCATGCTCCATCTGATCTTGATTTGACCACGGATGCTCCAGGAGAAAGCGCGTGCACGCATACAGTTATGCGCATGCGTGAGTGATACCTGTAGAGTTGCCATGATGACAGTTCCTCTCAAAAGCTCAGTTGGAATAAAGACACCGACTACCCCTGACGAAGCTCCTTTGCAGGAGGGAAACGTGCGTCTGGCACTTAGCTTTTGGTAAAGTAGCAGAGACAGATATGGTTCTGCTGTAGGGGTAGCTGATGGTTGTTACACTGAGCTGTAGGGTCCAGCAAGCAATTACCACTCAATTTAGCACTACAGCATTTGACTTTTTGACTCTCCACCCAATACACCTAATCCCCTTGGTTTTTTTTTCATTTAACTATTGCTTGTTCAGCTGTTTTATTTAACACACAGACCTTACTGGGGAATCCACTGCTACTACGTAGTGTGCAGCAGGATACTTTTGTTACTATATGTGTCTTAGGTGCAGAGTCGGTCATTATTAGTGACTGTGACAAATTTATATTATAAATTGAGTGTTATTGTCTCATTTGTGGGTTAATTGAAACATGAATACAAAGCCTTCACTACCCGAAGCTTTATATTAACTCTCAGCTCATTAGCATCTAATTATGGTATTGCTATACACCTATTAAGGTTTATTAAGCTATTGTTATTTCACATTACCACTTTACCCTACCAATTTATTATTTTTTAATTACTGTTCAGACTTACAAACAGTGATATGGTTTAAGTGTATTTAGTAAACACTATGTTTTAATTTGTGGTGTGCAACAAGTGAATTTTCTGCAAGAGCATAGCTCATATGCGCTTCACCCTGTTTTTAATTATTCCCTAATTCACAGTTTTTGTACCCACTTTAATCACTTTCATATATATTTTACACTCTGGTCAATTAGGTGCTCAATTAGTTGATAATCTACTACCTCTCATCCCCTTTTTTCAGTCAACCTTATTTTGCAACAGAAAAAATCAAGTGAGACAAAGTATTTTGAAAAAGTGCAAAGTACATCATTTGAGTTTTGTAAAGCACGATTCAACAACATATAGAAAAGTTGTGAAATAATTGCATTTACATGTATAGAATTGATTAATTATAATCTCTTGTCCTTCCTTTCTCCACTGTATCGCTGACTTCTGCCTCAAATTCCTCCATTTCCTGAGGCTTTTAGTTTTTTAGCCCAACTGGCAATCCCCTACTAACAGCTATGTTGTGTAAAATGTAGCACATTGCTACAATTTCACACATACTCCAGCCGGAACACTGCTCCTCTAGACCTGTCAAGGAACCTGAAGCAACCTTTCAAAAGGTGCACTATTAGTCTGTGCTATTACAGCCGCGACGCTACCGATGACGTCACCCATCGCCGTCGCCATTGTGAAAGTTGTAATTCATATTTTGATAGAATCCTCAAAGGAGAGGTATAGAGCATAGCAGGCAGGAAATGAACAGGTATACGGTACACCCAATAATAAAAACAATTTATTGGGTAACGGAGAAGAGAGACATCAAAAATATGGTACAAGGACCAACTCTGACGCGTTTCGGGTGCAAGTGCCCTTTGTCAAACAGTAGTATATTTTGGAGACGTTGCTGGCTACAAGGCCAGTGACGTCAGCAAGGGGGAAGGCAGAGGGACGGAGAAGCTCTCTGATTGGCTTATAGCTAATCACATGTGGAGATCGTCTCTCCAAAAATCAAATTCTACTGACTACCAGATTTTGGTAGCACTGTCGCTCTGTCGCGTCCACTATAAGCGGCGCCAACAATGCATTTGTTTTGACACAACGTCGCAGAGCTGTTGCCGGCACTATTAGCGCCGCCTTACAGATCGGATGGGGGTTGTTGTATTTTATCTCCTGGGTGTGACTGATTGGGTAACGGTATTAAGAGCCAAGACACTGCCACCTGTAAATGGGGAACATGAAAGCTTAATTGTGGGACTAATAGTGGAAATCAGTAGTAAAGTGTAATAATTGAAAAGTGCACATACCAAGAAGCCATTCTAACTATGGTTGTCTAACCTTCAGTAAGTCAGAAATGGCATTGTGGAGAAATATGAAGGAATAATGGGCGCAGCCACTGTATTTTTCAGCCAAGTTGGTGATGCGAAATCAAGCATCACAAATGATCTTGACAGTAATGCAATGGTAGAGTTTCCTAAATCTGAACATGGCTTCATCCCTCGGTGGAGCCACTAGTTCACTGCTCCCACAAAATGTGTGAAGTGAGCCGATTTTTGTTTGGGGTTGTTAATAGCCTGTTGAGCATGCGGGAATTGAATTCATCTTTTAATTCTAGAGAGAAATGCCCTCAATTCCTGCTTCAGAATCCAGGATTAAGCAGGATGAGATACTCTTGCAGAAACAGTAACTGTCGCTCCCCCCCCATGTCTGTTTTAGTGAAGAACAAGCACTGCCAAATAGCAGATAAAAAGTGCTAGAAATGGTGGGTTCTTATAGTGTAGCATAGTTTGCACCTAATCCCTGTTGCAGATAATTAAAAAGTGTTCTTAAATTAAGAACAGCTGTGGATCAAACTCTAAATTTACCGCTAACATGTGCAATTAAACGTGTGTACACTGACATAGAGCTCACTTAAATAAATTAGACCTAGATATGACTCTGCTCCACCGGTTCAATCATTAGATCAGTGGTTTTCAACCCGGGGTTCCGAGAGCACCCCTCAGGGGTTCCGCGGCCGCCAAGGGGGGAGCTGGGATCAATTCTCCCAGCTGTCCTAGACCAGGTGGCGCGGCGGCAACCTCACATTGCAGTGACCGCCAGGTCCCGAGCTAAGAAGAGGCTATTCTTCCTCTCTCTGCTGCTTCGGTTGGCGCTGGCTGACAAGAGGGAGACAGAGCATTGGGAAGGTGGGCGGGTACTCTCGCAAGGGGACAGGAGGAGGGGGGGTAATGGGGAGGGACACTCGTCTCCTGCAAATGCCCCTTGCTGCAACACTAAAAGGATAAGTGTGTGCATGTATGTGGGAGTGTGTGTATGCAAGTGGGAGTGTGTGTGTATGTAAGTGGGAGAGTGTGTGTGTGTATGTAAGTGGGAGAGTGTGTGTGTGTGTGTGTGTGTGTGTGTGTGTAAGTGGGAGTGTGTGTGTGTGTGTGTGTGTGTGTGTGTGTGTGTGTGTGTGTGTGTGTGTGTGTGTGTGTGTGTGTGTGTGTGTGTGTGTGTGTGTGTGTGTGTGTGTGTGTGTGTAAGTGGGAGAGTGTGTGGGAGAGTGTGTAAGTGGGAGTATGTGTGTAATTGGGAGAGTGTGTGTGTGCCACTTGTTGCAACACTAAAAGGACAAGAACGTGTGTGTGGGAGTGTGTGTGTACGTGGGAGTGGGAGAGTGTGTGTGTATGTGGGAGTGTGTGTGTGTGTAAGTGGGAGAGTGTGTGGGAGTGTGTGTAAGTAGGAGAGTGTGTGTGTGTGCGCGCACGCACGGGGAAGAGTGTGAGGGGGAGAGAGATGGGGCAATAGGGGGCGAGAGACGAGGGGCGCTGGCTGGGATTCCCCAGAATTTAAAAATCGAAATCCCTAACCAAAAAAAAGTTGAAAACCACTGCCTTAGATTAACGTGCCTCATGCAAACAGTATGCCCCCTTTGCCTATTTTTTCCCAACTCTAAATTGGGGCCTTATCTTTACGAGGCAAAAAACGCCATTTAGCATTTGCGCAATGAATTTGTGGTACAACTTCACTGACGTTAGCCAACTCTAAATCGGGAAGAGGAAAACTGCACGAATTATAGGTGCAACTTTGATATATGTCATTAGAATATTACATATATATTATAATATCCTCCCCTAACACATCCTATAACCAAAACCAAAAATACTAATTTGCAAATGCAATTGCAATTTTTACACAGTACAGCAAAACTGGAGCAAAGCATCTTGATACATTATTGCTGTGATTCCCAACTTTTTTACATGGTGCAGCCCCTGCTAGGAAATATGTGTTCCAAGTACTTCTAATTAATAAATCTTTTTGACTATACAGACTATTGCTAACAAAACTGTTCCAGGTTAGTGTTCTGAACTTGTGGGAGGAAAATTGCTTAATAAGCCCACAAACTACACCTCCATGTGTGCAGACGGCATGGGTGGTACAGCTGTCAATCACTGCCAAAGCATCCAAACTCTTGCCCACAATGCAGCTGTGGATGCAAAGTATTGTGGGTAGCAACTTTGGAAGTTCTTGCTGCAATTGACAGCTATACCACCCATGCTAAAGTGCAGTTTGGGGCTTTATGAAGTGTGCAGCCCCACCATGAACTCAGGGACCTGCCTGGGATCGGCCATTACATATTTTTGGGGGCAGAGTCCCTGGAAGAAACGTTACGAATCACTGCAATCATGCAAAGTGATGCAGAGTCAAAATTACATACTATGCACCTGGTTTTGGAGCAATGTTCCAGTTGAACATCAGTGCGAAACTTGATACATAATGCATTTCTCCGTTACAAACACTCCACTCCACTCTCCCATGATGACACACACTGCCCTCCCCCATATTGACACACACTGTACTCCTCTATAATAATATCCTCTATGACAGATAATTCACTAACCCATGACGACACACACACAGAACTCCCCCATGACGACACACACTGCACTCCCCCATGATGACACAGACAGCACTATCCTGACACACTCTGCACTCCCCCATGATGATATACACTGCACTCCCACAATGCCTTTCAAAGCACACTCCACCATGACACACAATGTACATCCCTATGCCCTTTACAGCTCCTTTTTCTCTGCACCCTTTACATCCATCATACTTCCCTTAGCACTCCCCATTTGATGACACTACTTTTCCCCTGTCAGTGACTTTCCCAAGTAAGAAAGAGTGACCTTAAACAGTATGACTGAGTCCGGTCCTCCAAGCTATAATTATTTCCATTCTGCCCACCATAATAACACTTTTTGAATAGCCCTGCTATAAAACAATACAAAATTCTGTTTTTAATGTGGGTGAAATTAACAAATGATAATCTCAACACCTCAGTGCACTTTTGCATAAATAATGAAATGTGCTATTTATACCAGCAGTAATTTTTTTTACATTCTACAACAAATTTTTACAAAATAGCAATATAATTTAAAAAAATATGCAAAAATGTAGTTCTAAATCAGATCAATTAGATCAATCATATTTCTTCCTAAAACTCCCTTCTGGAAGAGAAAACTTTAAGAAAATTATTTAACATATTGATTTTTAAATTTTTCTTTTTTTTGTTTTGATTTATCACTGCCATACGTTATTTGGAACCTAAGTAACATTGTACTTTTAGAGGATTATTGTCACAATCTAACATAATTTATAAAAACATATAACAGGTTGCAGAATACAAACATAAACAAGACTATTCCAATGTTTTTAAACACAATTTTTGAACTGCATAAATTATTAGAGAACGATTATGCTTTTAATAGGTGTTATAAAATGAAACAATTATGGAACCCCTGAAGTCTGCATCACAGAAATAACTGTATACAAAGGATGGGATATGAATGAACCTTAAATGTTTTATCTGAAATGTGAAATAAAATAAGTTGTATGTACTGTATTCTGTTTTTAAACACACACTTCTCTATTTATTTATATTGTAATGTCACACTTAAAAAGTGGACTAAATACTTTATAAATATCGCATAATTTGTTCAAATATGTTAAAAAGTGTCTGGGGCTTATTCAATTAAATGCAAGTGTTGATCCGGCTCTACCGCACGGAAACTCCCATTCAAGTCAATGTGCCTAATTGTATAAATGGTGAAAATGCCAATACCATAAGGAAAGCCCTAGTAAAGTCAATGTGACTTTCTGTGGTGACGCGCCGAAATGGTGCTATCACACATCTATATATAAAACTGAAAGTTTGGTTGTGTGTGGGTTTGTGAGGTTGCTTATTGGTTGCGGCGGCTCACGTGCTTGGCGGGGCTCACGCTGTGATTGGCCTAAGGGGTGGGCTCACAAACACACACACAAACACACACGCCCTCAGCCTCACAAGCTCCTCACACCGTGTGCCCCTCTGACCGAGAGACACACGCAGTGCACCCACAGAATTATTCTCCTCCTCACCGAGCGCCGCCAGCCACTTCAAACCCCAGCCGCACACCTACAGCCGCACCTCACACGCCTCCCCTCCAGCCGCACCGCACCATCAGTCCCTTATCCCTCCGCCTCACAACCTACACCTGGACCGCTGCCGGCCCCCTGCATCACCGCCACCTCCCCTCCAGCTGCACCCCACCATCAGTCCCTCACCCCGTTGTCTCACAAGCTACACCCAGACCGTCGCCGGCCCCCCCACATTACTGCCAACCCGCCGCCTCCCTCCAGCCGCACCGCACCATCAGTCCCTCACCCCGCCGCCTCACAAGCTACACCCAGACCGCCGCCGGCCCCCTGCATCACCGCCACCCCGCCGCCTCCCTCCAGCCTTAACACACCATCAGTCCCTCACCCTGTTGCCTCACAAGCTACACCCGGACCGCCGCCGGCCCCCTGCATCACCGCCACCCCGCCGGATCACAGCATTTCTTTGATTCACATTCACTTCAGTCTTTATAATATTGACACATTACAATAACACATCAGTCACTGCCTCCCACCCACTCACTGCCTCCCACCCTTCCACCCACCCACTGCCAACTCACTGCCTCCCACCCACTCAGTCACTGCCTCCCACTCACCCACCGCCAAAGTCACTGCCTCCCACCCACCCAGTCACTGCCAACCACCCAGTCACTGCCTCCCAACCACCCAGTAACTGCCAACCACCCAGTCACTGCCTCCCACCAACCCACCCAGTCACTGCCTCCCAATAACCCCCCCACCCAGTCACTGCCTCCCACTCTGAAGGGGGGGGGAAATCACTACCCTACCGCCTGCACCCCCACTGAGCCACCGGCGCTGAGCTCTGAAGGGGGGTGATTACAACCCTCACGCCCGCCCCCCCAGTGTGCCGCCGCCGCCGCCTAGCTGTAAAGGGGGGTGAATCCCAACCCTCTAACCCACCCCACCAGTGACCCACCGCGCTCTGAAGGGGGGGGGGATTGGACATGTGAAGGGGGGGGGCGGACAGGCCCGTGACCAGGGGGGGGAAATTAGAGCGGTGAAGGGGGGTGGGCCGAGCTGAGAAAGGGGGGGGGAAATCGGACATGTGAACGTGGGGGGTGGGGGGTGAGGGGGTAGCGCCGCTGTGAAGGGGGGGGGGAGCAGAGAGAGAGGGGGAGCGGGAAAATTAAATCCCGGGCAACGCTGGGTATATCAGCTGGTTATAGAATAAAGTATATGAAGATAATGGGTGCTCTAACAGTCCAGAAAAATTATATTATATTCATCGATAATGAGAAAACACATATGGCTCAGTTGTTGAGTGGGTAAACTACTGAGTGAGTGAAATATCACACTGGAAGCATAAATGTCCTGAAGGCAACAGAAAAAATATGTAAAAACACACGTCGCTGTACCTCATTGGGAATAGCTGTATAGTAAAGTCCAGAACTCACCCCAATATGTAGTAAGAAAGATGATCCTTAGTCATGAAGTATCAGAAGATCTTACCCACTCCTAGAGCCTGTAGTGATCCAGATGGCGTGTCCAGCCGCTTGTTGAGTTTCAAACAGTCCAGAAAATATGCAAATAAATGCACAAAGCAGCGCACTGCCCAGGGACACAGGTGTACAAAAATGAAAAAATGATTTATTGTCAATCAGAAATGACAAACAAGGAGGTAAGCACCCTCCAACGTGTTTCACACAACAACGTGCTTTATCAAGTAGCACCTTGTTGTGTGAAACGCGTTGGAGGGTGCTTACCTCCTTGTTTGTCATGTCTGATTGACAATAAATCATTTTTTCATTTTTGTACACCTGTGTCCCTGGGCAGTGCGCTGCTTTGTGCATTTATTTGCATATTTTCTGGACAGTTATAGAATAAAGCCCAATGGAAGTTTCCATGTGGTATTATGAAATTTGCATTTTCTTGAATAAGCTCCAATGTATCAAAGTCTCTTTGTTGCAAAACTGAAGTAAGAAAACTGCACTAGATTTATAAAAGTTAAAAAAAGTCCCATAGGAAGCAGTTGTATTTCTTGCTTTAATAGATCTAGTGCAATTTTTTTGCTTCACATTTGCCCTATTTTTGCAACCGGGAGACTATGACACATAACCACAGGATGTCAAAACAATGATTTATAACTCTGCATTGGCGTTGCTCAATTATTACTTAGCAATGCACGAGGACCTTATGCTGCAAGTTGGAAGCAAAATCCTAACTAAAGGTTATTGCACTGACCTGTTGTAAACCAAGAGAATAGCAAAGTAAATGTAATTTTTATAGTAATCATTTAAAAATGTGTACTGTACAAATAAAACATCTAATTGAAATCTCTGCATAGCAAATAACACTGTGCTTCTTGAAATGTTACATTTTTTTATATTGACTTCATTGTGTAATTTTTTTGTGTTTTTTTTTTATTAGACAATTATGTCTTTATGTCTTTATATCAAGCTAGCAATGTAGGTCACTTCTGAGATGTCCGTCAGACCTATGAACCTGGGTAATGTATAAAGATTCTGTACGTAAATGGATGAATGGTTTTAGTAGTCTAATAAAAGGTAGCAGAGTCAGCAACATTATTATTGTAATTAGTGCAGATACACTATTATGAGCATCTTTAGGAAAAACAGAATGTAAATTAAGGCACAAAATTAATGTATTGCTAATTAAAGTTTTCATGTTGGTTCTTCTAATATAATGTGTTTCATGGAGTTTTAAATTTTAAGTCAAATTTCAAACAGGGTGGAGGGGGGTGGGAGCTTTAGCATCACAATAGCAGCATCTTCCCTGGGTGCAGCAGCAACAGCAGCATCACTAAGGCATCTCACATTTCACTCATTCATTTCCCTAACAGATGCCTTACCTTATGACCTCTGTAGAAGGCAATTTCTTCCACGTTAGCTATAATTCTGGAGTGGACATAGCGCAGGTAGCCCTTCCTGTGGGCCTCCTCTGCCACCAGCTTCCCAAATTTAGGTGAGCATGCTTTTAGCACCTTGGCTGTTGCATAAACTACTAGCCCAGCTAGCAGTGTAGGCCCCAGGGGATTAGCTCCTCTCGACCTAGCAGTCTGGATGAGGGTGTAGGATGTCAGCACCACATCCAGTATAGGCTTGGTGAGGTTAGAATACAAATGTGCCACAGACTGAGAGAACATCATAATATCCTCAGTTAGGGACTGATCTGGGTTGGCCAGCCTCCCGTCCATATTAATGATCTTATAATAAGTCTGATCAGCAAAATACGTCTCATATGCATGGTCCACTAGACGAGTACGGAAGGCCAGTGCCAGCTTGCACTCCAAGTACCGGATTGCACTATTCACAAAAGTGGCCGGGATGGCAATCAGGAGCCATTTCACCAGCTGAATCAAGAAGCTTTGTGGTTTTTTCTCCACAATGCTTTTCACTATTTTCCCATCCAGACCTGCAACATAAACTGACAGAAACGTCCTGGAAATTAAAGCCAATGAGTGCACAGAGAGCAGCCCCAGCTCCTTTGTCACCAGTTTGGGGAAAAGGATTTTCCTGAGCTCAAGAAGCTGCCTGTAAAATTCAGCATTGATGGCTGGGGATTTCTTTTTGTAGGTGTCCTCAGTGTGGTTCAGCTGTCCCTCCTGGTTGCTGTGTGCATGTTTGCACGGGCTGCTATCTTTCCGGCTGAGCTGCCTGCAGAGGATGGGGTACAGAGTCTTGACTCCATAAGCTGCAGCCAGCAGGAAGGCAGCTCTCTTCACTGCAGACTCCTTGCTCCATTTCATCCTCTCAGCTGCCTGCAGCATATGTGACATTTTTCTCAAACCTCTCTACCAAATAAAATATTTATATAAATGCAAAGGATTTCAAAACTGATCCCACTCACTGTCCTAAATGATATTGCAAGAAGCAATTAGAATAGTCAAAGGTGGCCACTGAGACTGCATCGTTTGGACGAATGCAGAAATCTATCAGGAAGAAAGCTGTGTGGCAGTTTGTATTATGACAGGTTCAAAGAAAGAGTCTCTATGGCATCTCGTTGTGGATGAGTTTCTCTGATACGTTCAGCACTAATGATAATACAAGCACCTCCCCAGCCAACAGCTTATTGGGTGCAAAGGCATAAAGCATCATCCTGGTTGTCAGTATCTGCTTAAAAATTAGTGACAGACGTCAAGTGAAATGCTCTGGGAATGCAGCTTTATTCATATCATTTGTAGTTTTAGGGTAAGTAGATAAGGAATATATTAGGGAAAATGTATATTTAGTTTTATTGTTCAATAGATTTTTATAGCTGCAAAAAAACAGGACCAGTTTCAGCACTGTAGAAGGTTGGGGTATATTATTTTTTTCTTTTACTCCTTACAACTTTACCTACTCTTTTTTTTTTTAATGCGGTATGGTCATTTACAGCCGTGACTAAATAGACCATCTACTAAACCCTTTCATATATTTGGACACTCCAATACTAAAATGTTGGCAACCTTATAATTTAAGGTTTTGTTTAATCCACTATTTTTATTTAAGAACTGACTGTTCTGCTGTTTTCTTTCTGCAGTAGAAAACAACTAATTATTATATTTTGAGGACACACTACAATAAATAATACATACTTCCTTACACTTTGTCTACCAATCATACCTTGGCCAGATTTCTGAAAATACAATAAAAGTGACTGTATGAAAAAGTATTTAAATGGCTGCTCTTGTATAAGATGTTTATC
Organism: Ascaphus truei; assembly: GCF_040206685.1. Taxonomy (NCBI): domain Eukaryota; kingdom Metazoa; phylum Chordata; class Amphibia; order Anura; family Ascaphidae; genus Ascaphus; species Ascaphus truei. The sequence goes on along the minus strand of NC_134487.1, from coordinate 43,116,321 downwards.
ACACTTTAATTGATCTGCGTCACTGTATTGTGTGAAAGAGAATATCCCATAATGGACAAAACATTAGAACAATACTGTAAAACAATACAAAATAATGTCATGTTTTCTATTTTTTTTTTAGTATATGCAGGTGAAATTAACTAATGATAATGTTGTCCCTCTGTGCACTTTTGCAAAAATAATTGATTCTGGAACAGACACAATTGATATCAGCAGTAATTATATATTTTCTTTAAAAATTCTGCTCAATATTGTACAAGTAATAACTTTTAACAGAAGTTTTCAAATATATTTTATATAATTAAAATGACATCAAGCTATACAAACAAATTACACATAATAAAAGTCTATCAAGCAACTCTGTGTTTCTGTATTAGATTCCGTATGTGTACTCACATCAGTCCCCTACATGGCACATTTGACATATTTCCATTTCTCATAGACACACACAAAAAAAAAACCACATCCAACATTTTGCACATAAAATAGGTACAACTGAAGTCTCTCTACTTATGCTTGTTCCTGTGGAAGTCCCTTAAACTTTGCAGCTTACCACACACAGCAATAACTTTTTGTTCAATAGGTATAACTAGTCTTACAGGGCCCCAAAAAACATGTAGTGTACCTGCTAAATAAGTACTGTTGGAAAGTATGGATAAATAATCCAACACACATAAAGGCAACTGTGGGATTATTACAAACCTCTTTTTTTTAACTAGTCTCCCTACAAATGAAGATAAATATCCCTAATATTGCTTAAAAATCTGTAAACCCTGCTAAAGTCATCACCTACTCAGATCTGAAAGAAAGCAAAGACTATATAGATAGATGGTTATATCACTCATGAGAAGGGTTTAAAATCTTACATCACCGAATTATTAAGTAATAATCCCCTTAGGACAGGGAATTACCTAGCCATTCATGCCATATGTGGAGGAGTAATAAGGGGATTATTAGTATTATAGGCCATTTTTTATTTTATTATTATCATTATTACCTGGTCGGGCCCATTTAACCCTCCGCTCCCCCATAGCCATGGGGGCAGCAAGGGAAGGCAGCTGGGACAACAGGTCAGATCCTGCTAGGGGGAAACTTTTGGAAGTAATAACGTATTTTTGTGGCTGTGCTGCAACAGACCTGGTGAACACAGTAGCCCTTGTCCCGGATCCCCTGCTTCTGTCTCTTCAGCACATTAGGCCTCGGCCATGTTCCTTGCTTGCTGGCGGAAGCGCGCTGATGCGCACTCCCGCTCAGCATTGAGCCCCTACAGCCGCAATTAGAGCGGCTTTAGTAGGGGCACACCTGCGCTTCCGCACGCTTGCGGAACCGCAGGTCTTAGGGGAATTTAAAATTCCCCCGCTTGCCGGCGAGACAGGCCGGTCACGTGAGCGGTTCGCCCAATGAGGGCGAACCAGTTCCGTGACGTCACTGGCCCGCCCCCGGCCAGTGACGCGCCCGCCCCCGGACCACCCCCTGATGGCTGCTGAGAGCGCTTGCGGTAAGCAACCGCAAGGCCAGGGAAAGCACCCGCTTTCCCTGAGCCTCATGCGCCTCAGCACGCCAGCGGTAAGCGTGTCCGAGGCCTTACAGAGCTGTCAAAAGCTCCACAGGAAGGCAGCAGCTGTTTTGTCTCTCTCCCACACAAGAGTCCCCCATATGTTTCCAACAGGGGAGTGCACTTTAGTAAATGATTCTTAGCCTAAAATGTACTTACATCTGTACCTGCAAGAACATTTTGCTATGGTCTAAGTTCAGTGCTGTGACCTTGGTTTTTTATGGCACACTGTGAAAATGTCTGTGAAAATGAGCCGGAGTGCTGGAAAAACATTGCCACATGTCCTGTCATTTCCGTTTCTGTATGAATATGGTATTTCCAATCATAAGCAGGAACACTGCAAGCGTGGAGGGACAAAAATGATAAGATGTCAAACAGGGGTACTGAGAGGCCGTGAAAGCAGTGATATGGGATCAGTATTTCAACATGCACATTTTGGATTTCCTGGTTTAAAACCTAATTTTTCTGGAAAATCCTGGTTACAAAATAAAGTTTCATTGGAAAAAAATCTCTGACAAAAAAAAATAGCTAAAAGATGGCGATGAGTAAAATTAACAACGTTTTAACGTGTGTTCAAAGGATCAAAGAAACAAAAGAAGTGAAGTTAGTGTCAGTGAACTCTTAACCCCCTCCTCTCTCCATCCTGGAACACCAAACCGCTTTCCCACCCTCCCCGTGGCACTTAACCCCTTCCTCTCTCCCATGGGACCCTTAACTTCTTCCTCTCTCTCCCCTGGGACCCTTAGCACCCTCTCCCATACCTGTACTTCACCCTTTCTCATCTACACTGCTTCCATCACTCTCATCCTTTATGAAAATGTTAAAAAAATAATTAAAACAGATTTTTCGACAAATCTTGATTGTTGAAAAATCTGTTTAATATTTTAACATGTTATAAGTGAAAAGTGTATTTAAATGGAGGGAGTATCTCTGGTGAGAGTGATGAAATGAGGGGTGGATGAATGAGGGAGGTGTTAGGGGGATGGGAGCAATGTAGGTAAGGAAAGGTTAAGTGCAGCCATGGGAAGGGTTTGGGAATGAGGATCTCTTTGTTCTAGTAAATCTAAAGAAAAGTATGTATTTTGGGAAAACATTTTAGTTACATTTACTAGAGCATTTTCAGACTTTTGTTTTAGCAAATCTATTGGCGATAAATTTCTTAATCCTGTTATCGTGGTGAAAATATTTCTCACCCAACCCTAAGTGGAGTATGTCTATATGTTAAACTGGATTTAAAATCTATTATATAGTAAGGGAAGATGTTTATGAAGGGATTGATAAAAATGTAGACTTTGTGCATAGAAATTAGCAGTGTAGGTAAAAGTACAAAAAAATAAAAATGTTTGTAGGGATATGCTATAAAACCACCACATACAGTATCATGAGACAGAGGAATCCAAAATACTCTTGCAAATGGAGAAGGCAGCAAAACTAGCTTATATTTGCATAAAGGTGATTTGTAATTACACTGACATAGACTGGAGCAATGTCACGGACGTGCTCGCCACAAACCGGGACCGGATCACGGGGCTGAGGTGGGGTTACATAATCACCGACCTTAGACCATGTAGTCGGATCCGGAGTGCGAAGTCCATTGTCAAACAAGCCGGGATCATAACTGGAGAAGGCAGCGTAGTCTGTGGAATAGCCAGGGTCAGGATTGGAAAAGGCAGCATCGTCGTTATTCGGGCAGGAGTTCGGCAACGGGTAGACAGGTGCTTTCCGCTTCAGCGTAGGAGCGTGAGCACGGGAGTGGGCTCTGCGCGAGGAGCAGCCTCGGCCCATGACGCCGGTCTCTGTAGGAGGAGACAGCAGGGCAGCGCCGGGGAAAAACCAGCGCTTCAGCACAGGAGTCCAAAACAGGCCTCTCCGTGGAGAGAAGCAGCAGACCTCAGGAAACGGAAGGTAACCACTGCTAGGGGAGAATGCAGAAGCTAACAGGAACCAGTGCTGTGAGCCCCTGTTTGTGACGTCAGCCCACTGTGACGTCACACACTGCCTTTCAGTACTATGCAGTATAAATTAAGTTTGATAATAGAGTCAATGACATCAGACCAATCCTACGGTGTAGCAGGTAAAGAATCGGTACTAGTGTATGGGTTCGATTCCTGCATGGCATGCTAAAATTGTCCGTTAGCAATAAAGCATTGAATGTTATTTTTTTTAAAAACCTTGGGGATGTTTGCAACGCATGTGGATGCAGCCTGATGAAGCAGAGAGAGAGGAGAGCTGCAGATGCCGGGTAAGTGTTCGCGCAGCGGCCATTTCGCAAAAAAACCCAACAACTTGGAGATGTTTTTAAATCGGGAGCCACGCTCAGACCGCGTTATAAGCGGATTTGTGTTGTAGTGGATCGCGCTATAATGAGGTTGAGCTGTATTCAAGTCAGAGAACATTTGAATGATCATATGGTCTCATTTGAAATAAATCAAAAGCCATATTATACATGTTAAACAAAGACTTTACATTTTTAGAAAGGCAGATTGTAATAAACTAATTAATAAGCTACAAGAAGTCAATTGGGGTGCCATTTTTGCAGGAAAATATTTGCAAAACAAATAGACAGTTATTTAAAACGTTGTTAGATAAGTACACTAATCATTGTATACCCATGGGAGATAAAAATGAAACAAGTCAAAACCAATGTGGTTAAGTAAACAAGTAGGGGAAGAAATGGAAAGGAAGATGCAGGCACTAAGATTCTTAAAGTCAGAAGGGATGAAGGCATCATATCAGAATTAATAAATGTAACAACATTTGCAAAAGATCAATGAGAGTAGCAAAATTTGAAAATGAAAAAAAGATTGCAATAGTAAGTAAGATCAATCCTAAAAGGTTCTTCAATTACCTTAATAACAAAAAGATAAGATTCGAGAATATAGAACCCTTTCACTGTGAGATGGGTAGACAAATTATTGAAGACAAGGAAAACGCAAAGGTACGGCTGGAGTATTATTTACTTGAATATTGGGTGCAAGGAAACTGCAGCTGACCGCATCATGATCGTGGTTTCCCCATGCCCAAAAACTAATTTCCCATAAGAATTAATGCAACAGGGTCCCTGCTTCTGAATGGAACTCCCGCTGTGTTAATCCTACTGGGTCGCACCGGTCTTACTTTGTTCGACGGAAGAAAACATCTTAGAAAAAAATGCGTATGGATGAAGTTTAGCTTGGGAGTCTTCCTCTGTGACAAAATTGCTTTGGCCCTGCCATCAGATGTGTCGACTTCTAGAGTGAAAGTTAAGCTAGGATCCGGGTGTACGAGGATGGGTGCATAGACGAAGGCTGTTTTCAGTCTATCAAATGCTTGGGTAGCGGCAGAGGACCATGAGGCGGGGTCCGTGCCTTTTTGTGTTAAGGCCGTAATGGGCACTGCCACATACGCGAAGTTCTGGATGAATCTGCAGTAGTAATTGAAGCCTAGGAAGTGTTGACGACTTTCAGAGTCATGGGGCGAGGCCAAACCAGAACCGCTTTCACCTTGACTTGATCCATGGAGAGGCCAGTGTCAGAGATGATATAACCCAAGAAGGCCGTTGTGGTTTGATGAAATTTAGCGGAGAAGTGGTTTTCTCGTAGGCGCAGAAGTACCTGTTTAACATGACCAGAATGTTCGTGTCTAGACTTGGAGAAGATCAAAATATCGTCCAGGTAGGACGATTGGTCAAGAAGGTCCCTGAAAATGTAATTAACAAAATCCTGGAATACTGCAGGAGCGTTTCATAGGCCGAATGGCATGACGAGATACTCATAATGTCCATCCTGGGTATTGAAGGCTTTCTTCCACTCGTCGCCCTGACAGATTCTTACCAGATTGAAAACTCCTCGTAAATACAGCTTGGTAAATATGGTGGCCTCCTGCAGTCTGTCAAAGAATTCGGAGATTATGGTTAAGGGGTACCGATTCTTTATAGTGATCCTGTTAAGGCCCCAATAGTGAATGCAGGGTCTGAGGGATCTGTCCTTCTTCTTTACTAAGGAGAACCCTGGTCCGACGGGGGACGATGATTTGCGAATAAATCCTCTCTGAAGATTCTCAAGAATATATTCCCTCATGGCCTTGGTTTCTGGAGGAGCGAGTGGATAGGAGCACCCCCTCTGGGGCATCGAGACGGGCAGCAGATCGATGGGGCAATCGAAAGACGGTGAGGTGGTAGCTCCTCAGATTGTGCTTTATTAAAGACATCCTGGAATTCAGAGTAGAACTCAGATAAGTGCATCTTCCCTTCTTCCGGGACCGAAACCCCGCATAATTTTTTTGAGGAGACGGAGCCCTTGTACAGGCAATGAGAGCCCAATTGGAAAGGCTCCACGTCAGTCCAGTCTATTTGCGGGTTGTGAACCTGGAGACATGGGAGTCAAAGGATAACGTCGACCAAAGGGGTATGGATGGCGTCCAGCTGGATCCTCTACGTGTGATCCTCTCCTGTCCACAATTGGAAGGGGGTGGTTTGCAGGGAAATAAATGCCGGAAATAAATAAAGGTCTCCTGAGCTGAACCGCATTAATTTCACCCTCGGGTATCCTCTACTTCCCGAGATACAGGCCCCGTTATAGGGTGCCGGTATCCCCTGTGCGTTTAAATCTCCCGCATCACGTGACGCGGGAGAATTTAAACATTGTGGGCTACGTATTGTTATTGCACTACATTATTTAATATCGTTATGATGGGCATTTTCTTGTTGTCCAATTCTAGGAGTGACAGAAGAGGTAGGGTGACATGTGGGGGCAATAGATGACAGGAGGGGGCATAGGGGTGATAGTCTTACCATCTCCGCACTCTTTCCTCTGTACAGCGTCCACAGCTGCTACCTTGTTGTCGTCGTCCTTCCTTCAGGCTTCATGACCACATGGAGCTGCCTCTCCGTCCCTTCACCTGAGCGCACCAGCCGTCTAGGTGCATGGGCTTTCTGCCTCTACCCCAGCCAGGCACTGGCTTAAACCCTGCACCATTACACCCACGTGCTGGGTCACAGGACTAGTGGTCCAATTTTTGCTGTATTTATTTTTGCTTAATATTTGTGGTCAAAGTTCCCAGTAAATAAAAACATGGCCCACAAGGCATTATGCCAGTATCTAATGTAAGTGTAACCCTTTGAGTGCCACAGCACCTCCGGCACAGAGCAGACTTTAACCTGCAAACAGAGTCCTCCTCTATTTTTCCTGTCACTTCAGATTGTGCTCTAGAACGCAGGACGCGATCGAAACGGAAAAAAAGCACTCTTTGGGTATGACCTGGAGTGCCAGACCCCATGACGTTGTGATGACATTGCATCTTCCTATTAGGCTGCGTGACGTGGGACCTTTAAAATGCCATATTGCATGCCCAGCATTTCAGAGGTAAGTATCTCAGGAAGCAGGGAGTCCCCAGAGTTGAAGTTAATGCAGTTCAGCTCTGGAGACCCCCTGCTTCCCACCTACAGTAACAAAATAAATAAATAAAAACCCAGATGGAAATGCTTTCTAGTGCAGAGCAGTGACATTTTAAGATCTTCAGATGAAAAATAGCAATAGACCATCAGTAAACATCTGCCCAATAAATGGGTATAGTGAAATATTGTAAAGGAGGATATGTCAAATAAGGACTGAAATCAAGGAGGTAAGTTATGGTCCAAACAAATGCCTTTTTATGGAAAATGACTGAATTTATCAGTGTGACTCATTACAGTGAATTCGATTAGACTATAAACAAGTGACAAATCTATGATCTTGTCAACAAATCAGTGAGGGGTCTGAGGACAATCTCTGCATGCATACGTAGTTTCATTGTGTAAAACTCACGAACATGGGGCCGCAGGTGAGAGTTTGTGGGGAACTCAGCAGTATATTCAGAACAGCTATGCAGGGAAGGGGATGTGTGTTACAGGTGTATGTTTACAATATGTTGTCACGTGTGTTGTTTGTTTGTGTAGCACTGTTTCCCCCACGCTCTGGAAGATGTGGCGACTACTGAGTGTATGTGATGCTTTACCTGTGGCTCACAGGAGGCCTGAACCTCCGCTGCTGGGAGCCTGGGGTGTACCTGGACACCTGACACTCCTTCACCTGTGAGGGATCCTGACAGCGTCGGATAACCCCTTCACAGGACCAATGCAATAATTACGTACAGACGTATATAATAACAGGTTTACAGCTGGTAACTTAGATTACTATAACGGATATAATACTGGCCTCGCACGGCCTTAGCCCAACACTGTACCCCATTGTTCAACCTCATTGTCCACACCGTAGTAGGGTCTTCCCCAATGTACTGAGGTGCCCTGGGCACCTAGCCACGCTGGTGTTCACAAGAACCAACCCACCCCTAAAGTGTGTGAGACAGTGCTGCCCACCATGAGAGTGTAGAGTTGGTGCACTTGATAACTTGTCTGATACCTGCCAGGTGCTACAGCACCTGGTACCGCTGACTACAGAAAGGGCCCTTCTGTCGCACGCTGTCGCCGTCAGTGAAGTCGTCCGCCTCCACATGGGGTGATATCCAGCTGGAGGGTCCCACCATGAAGAGAGTCTGTATCTGTGGGGTGGTCTGGTCCCAGACCACAGGCCGCTAATACTGCGCAGCGTCTTCTTGCTGTGTCCCTGACACGGCACTCAATACAGGGGCACCCACAAACTAGTGGGTCGGGGCCTATCAGGGGACTACTGACACCCTGCACATACACCCTCTCCTCTCTGTGTCCCAGCTCCGACTGGCGTGGCCTCTAGCGCGCCAAATGTATCAACTGTGAGAGCAGGGGAATCCGGCCGCGTGATTAGCTGCGCTATCCCCATGTGTTCGGCAGTCTCTGAGGCTTCTGGGGGCTGTAGTCCCCCGTGGAGCCCCGTGCCTAACATGGCCGCCGCTATGCTCCTCACTGCGCATGCACAAAGCTCCGGAGATGGCCACCGTACCTCTAATCCCATCTGTGCATGCGCAAAAACTCACACTGCCCATGCGCGGCCAAATCCAATATGGCGGCGCCCTGCAAAGGGCCTCCGGCGACCCACTTGCCATCCTGACTGCTCCACGCTACCGCAGCCCTCCCCAGCCGGTTGCAGCCGCAGCGGAAGGTAAACGGACGAAGGGGGACCTGGCCACATTTGTGATATGTGTACGTGTTGTGGACGAGTGTCATGTTTGTTGCAAAACAAAAGCGTTAAAGACCTGTGCTCTTGTCTCACAATAGAGCGGCGTAAGCAACGTAGATCGGCGTAAGCAAAGTGTTTAATGAAATGCTGCAGGTCTGATTAGTTATCATTCTGGGCGATTTAATTTCAATCAGAGAGCAGGATTTCGTGAAACACTTTTTTTTAGCTGATTATGTTTCACTTGTAATTGGTTATGGAAAGCATGTATGTGTACCCGAAACCTGCCAGTGCCAGTAAACCAACAAAGCTGTGAAAATGTTCTTAAATTAAAAGACAAATCCCTACAGATATCCGCACCAGCCCGTGCCAAATAGCAGGGCAGTAACCTAAACCCCAGCACAACGAATACTCCCCGCTTTCCGATCTATCCATGTGGACATGAGGCGCTAAGCCGGGTGACGTCACCTTCGGCGGGAAACGAGGCAGCACGCGCTAGTTTGCACAACAGTCTCCAACTGCAGCTCGCAGATCACGTGGCGGGAAGCGCGCGGCTTTACTAGTCAGTCACGCCATTGCCTTCCCGTTACTCTCCTCATTCTGTGGCGCAGAGCCGCGCTGCTGCTTACACGGCGACACAAGTATCGCAGCTGTTGAGGTGCAGCGGAAATGAATTGGGTCGGGGGATCCCGGTGAGCGGGTTGGGACTTCTATATAATATATATATTTTTTAAAGCAGCCATTAAATAAAGGCGAGTGGGACTAATACTGTGTATAATCCACCAGGTGATTTCCAGACATTGTTTCGTTGCTCATTCGTTGTCTGTGTAGGAAAAATGTAACTTAAGTAGCAGCCCACTCCTTCATATCTTTCCTAAACAAGTATCAACCTTCATGTGATACTCGTGGGAGTGTTGCAGGTAACATTATGGGTGTACTGTTGACTGAAGGAGAGGAAAGAAGTACAGAGGTCTCTGTCTTTCAGTAGCATGCTTGGGGATGAAGGGATTTAGCAGGTACAAAGATTAATTTATTTCTTATTGGCTATCACTAGACAAGGAGAACTGGGCAATGCAATTAGTAATTCCTTGATGGTTTATGTAAGGAGGATAATAGACGGATACCCAACCCTCTTCTTCAGCCTTTTGCAAAGTTATATGGTCTCCATAACATTTAAAACTAGATTTCCTTAAAACCTGCTCATATTGTAAGTGGTCTTTGTGAGTACTAGCTTATTTGAGGTTAAACTAAATGACCCCCAAAGGCACTGTCCCCAATTGTTGTGTTTTTTTTTTCTTCCATCTAATGGACATTGCTTAGTAGCAGAAAATAGAAGTCCTGACCTATTACAGTAATTGTTCAGCTTCATGATCCAACCTGTACACTTATTTTATTGTGTGTGTGTGTGTGTACGTACTGGATTTATGCAACAGCTTCAGGTGCACAGCGATCATCCCCTGCTGGGGAGACCTATAATATAGAACAAGGGTGCAACAGATTTTAGGGGAAGCGGCGGTAACAGAGGCCACGCACTATTCAGCGTGAGGCCTATGTAAATTCACTTACCAGGCCTCATGTCTCAATGGTGACGAGCGTCAAATGACGCCACAGGTCATATGACCCGCAGCATTATTTGATTATTTGATGCCGCATTCAAGGTAAAAGGGGTGGGGGGGTGGGTGCAGCCGAGGAAGTTTGAGCACCCCTGATATAGTCTGTAGTTTGGGGTGTAAGTCCCAAAAACAGTGCTCAATCCAGGTCTGAACTTTCAAATAGATACACACATCATGATAGCAGGGAACTATATCAGCCCAAAGAAAGAGTATTTTGACCCAGTGCTATTTGATTGCAGCAAAGACACTCAATGTAATGGCAACAGTCCATGTGTCATGATAAATAAAGGGTTATAAAGGGTTAACATACCATTGTTGTGCAGGACTCTGCCATGCCCAACCCTTTTGCTGCTGCACTGCATCTCCAAATCTCCAAATGAGGGAGAGACATCTCCAAATGAGGGAGAGATATACTCACAGCAGGCTGGTTCCTTTGCAGCGTGCAGCACGCTCAATGTTCATATTGCAAGTGAAATCCAAGGATTCCTGCGGTGCACAGCCAAGTAGAGTAGCGGACCAGCAAGGTGTAGGTTAAAACAATATTTTATTAGTACAACATGGTACAGGGGACACACACTCTGACGCGTTTCGGACTGGTATAGTCCTTAGTCATAGAGCTAATTCGCGCCATTCATCCCCACTGATTTAAAGGGATAAGCCCGCCCCCCATGCGTCATTGCGCTCCCCGTTTTGGCGCGAAAATCGCCGACTTCTAATCTGATTGGCTAAGGCTCCCAACGAATGGGAAAGCTAGCTGCCGTGAGTCTGCATCGAGAGGAGGGGAATGACGCGCGTCTAGCTTCCAGCTTCAGCGCGCAGACCCCTCTGCAGATGCACGCAGCGTCGTTGCTAGGTAACGCTTGTAAACAAACAGTTTGAGCCATCATTACAAATGCACGATACATTACTGTGCATTGCTTGGCGAGATGCGGGGAAGGGAGAGACAGGGGAAGTGGGAAAGGGAAGGGGGGGGGGAATACAGGAAATCTATGTGGGGATGAAGAAAAAAGTTAAAATTGTCATACTGAACACATTTACAACAACCATTAATTGACATACAAAACATTTAAATATTACAAAACGAATCTAAAACCTGAAATGGAGGTTACATGTATACATGTATAGGTTGGGGAAGGAAATTGTTCCACAATGTTTAACATATTGAAATATTGGACTATCATGAATATTAATAATTGGTATTTAAGCCAATACCTTTTTAGTCTGTGAATAAACATATATCATTAAAGAGTGCACAATATATATACATGTTGGTTTAAGACAATTTTTTGTGTCAGTTTTTTATGACTGAGTGTGCGAACAATAAACCTGGTTTCTGACGCAAACCTGTAAAAGCGTTAGGTGAGAAGACAGTGGATACCAAATATTCATATTGTCAGTTATATTCAACAGTAATTGTTAATAACATTTAAATTAGCCAAAAGCCAGTTAGATTTTGTAAATATTATTATTATTATTATTATAAATATTACCGAACCAAAATCAAGGGCCAATCAAATAACCAGTGGGGCTCATTCGTCAATTCAGATCAAATTAAAAAATGTTTGAGCTCCCAATCTTGATTCATGCCCCTGGGTGCCAATGTCCCAAGGGCATAGATCCAGAACATCTCTCTGCGATTTAATAATGCCTCCCTATGTCCTCCTCTAGGATGTATAGAGATGTTTTCAATGGCACTATACGTAAGTGTTTTAATAGATCCTAAGGGACATGATTTAAAATGACGCGCTACCGGAAAGCGTTCATCGCTGTTCTTAATACTACGGATATGCTCTGTGATTCTAACCTTGAGTGCCCTAATGGTCCTGCCTATGTAGCCACTCCCACATGCACATTTCAGTATGTAAATTACAAAGTTGGTATTGCATGTCATGAATGACTCCAATCGGTAAACATGCCCAGTATGAATATCTCTTACTGATTTTAATGGCTCAGCATATCTGCAGAGATTGCATAGGCCACATTTAAAGAATCCCTTAGGTAAAGGTTTGGTATTTTTGACTTTTGATTCAAACAGACTAGGAGATACATAGTTGCCGATAGTTTTGGCTTTCTTGAATACCATTCTAGGTTTTTGTATGGTATAGGGGTCCAGATCTGCATCTAATTTGAGGATTCCCCAATGTTTTTGCAAAATGTATCTGATCTGTTCTGCTTGTTTAGAGAAAGTGGTTATGAAGAGAGGGCACTGGTTGTTAAGATCATCATGTTTTATCTTTCTGGGGTCTCTCTTCTTGAGAGTGCATTTAATCATGCCCTAGAAACAGATCGGGAGTATCTCTTAAAGAAGAGAGACCCCAGAAAGATAAAACATGATGATCTTAACAACCAGTGCCCTCTCTTCATAACCACTTTCTCTAAACAAGCAGAACAGATCAGATACATTTTGCAAAAACATTGGGGAATCCTCAAATTAGATGCAGATCTGGACCCCTATACCATACAAAAACCTAGAATGGTATTCAAGAAAGCCAAAACTATCGGCAACTATGTATCTCCTAGTCTGTTTGAATCAAAAGTCAAAAATACCAAACCTTTACCTAAGGGATTCTTTAAATGTGGCCTATGCAATCTCTGCAGATATGCTGAGCCATTAAAATCAGTAAGAGATATTCATACTGGGCATGTTTACCGATTGGAGTCATTCATGACATGCAATACCAACTTTGTAATTTACATACTGAAATGTGCATGTGGGAGTGGCTACATAGGCAGGACCATTAGGGCACTCAAGGTTAGAATCACAGAGCATATCCGTAGTATTAAGAACAGCGATGAACGCTTTCCGGTAGCGCGTCATTTTAAATCATGTCCCTTAGGATCTATTAAAACACTTACGTATAGTGCCATTGAAAACATCTCTATACATCCTAGAGGAGGACATAGGGAGGCATTATTAAATCGCAGAGAGATGTTCTGGATCTATGCCCTTGGGACATTGGCACCCAGGGGCATGAATCAAGATTGGGAGCTCAAACATTTTTTAATTTGATCTGAATTGACGAATGAGCCCCACTGGTTATTTGATTGGCCCTTGATTTTGGTTCGGTAATATTTATAATAATAATAATATTTACAAAATCTAACTGGCTTTTGGCTAATTTAAATGTTATTAACAATTACTGTTGAATATAACTGACAATATGAATATTTGGTATCCACTGTCTTCTCACCTAACGCTTTTACAGGTTTGCGTCAGAAACCAGGTTTATTGTTCGCACACTCAGTCATAAAAAACTGACACAAAAAATTGTCTTAAACCAACATGTATATATATTGTGCACTCTTTAATGATATATGTTTATTCACAGACTAAAAAGGTATTGGCTTAAATACCAATTATTAATATTCATGATAGTCCAATATTTCAATATGTTAAACATTGTGGAACAATTTCCTTCCCCAACCTATACATGTATACATGTAACCTCCATTTCAGGTTTTAGATTCGTTTTGTAATATTTAAATGTTTTGTATGTCAATTAATGGTTGTTGTAAATGTGTTCAGTATGACAATTTTAACTTTTTTCTTCATCCCCACATAGATTTCCTGTATTCCCCCCCCCCCCTTCCCTTTCCCACTTCCCCTGTCTCTCCCTTCCCCGCATCTCGCCAAGCAATGCACAGTAATGTATCGTGCATTTGTAATGATGGCTCAAACTGTTTGTTTACAAGCGTTACCTAGCAACGACGCTGCGTGCATCAGCAGATGGGTCTGCGCGCTGAAGCTAGACGCGCGTCATTCCCCTCCTCTCGATGCAGACTCACGGCAGCTAGCTTTCCCATTCGTTGGGAGCCTTAGCCAATCAGATTAGAAGTCGGCGATTTTCGCGCCAAAACGGGGAGCGCAATGACGCATGGGGGGCGGGCTTACCCCTTTAAATCAGTGGGGATGAATGGCGCGAATTAGCTCTATGACTAAGGACTATACCAGTCCGAAACGCGTCAGAGTGTGTGTCCCCTGTACCATGTTGTACTAATAAAATATTGTTTTAACCTACACCTTGCTGGTCCGCTACTCTACTTGGCTGTGCACCGCAGGAATCCTTGGATTTCACTTGCAGCACCCCTGATATAGAACACATCCTCCTAAAAAATAAAAGGAACCGGCACTACAAAAGTCTTCATACCAAAAAAAGAGATTTTAATCCACATAGATCAACAGCCAGACTTGATCCAGTCACCTCTTATTGTATATAACGCCAAGTGTAAAATGCCAGCAATTCCCTAAAACAGGTCAGATCAGCCATCAAGAGCTACAGTACCAAGAAGCCAAGTTTTCAATATTTTTCCCAATTAACATATACTTAACCAACTAGTGGAAAAAAGGTGAAGAAAGCAGTGCACAGCCAAGGGAAAAGGATAAAAAAAAAAAAACCTTGTTCTTTATTAAGTAATGGTTAAAAATAAGATGTACACAACCCTCCTATGCGTTTCGTGCAGTACTTTATCAAGGAGTGAAAAATACATCTTCCCTGAGTACTTTTTAAAATCTGAGCCTCTGCGACGTTTTTGCGCCATGACGCAAAATGCGCACGTGTCCTCCCCTGTCGTCAGACGTCCTGTCCATCAGCCACATAGATCTACAGAATCAGGTAGTACTACTAACCTCTCTTCTATGCTGCGCCGCTGCTTGGCGTGACATCACGTAAGGGCGTATTCTCATCCCACTTGAGAGCTCTCTGTTTATAGCATATATTGTTTATGCATGATCTAGTTGTTTGAGCACCCAGACACCCTCTTTACTACTTAAACAACTAGCCTAGTCTTTATTATCACTGTGTAGTCACTACATCATGGGGGACTGGTACTCCCCGGAGCCCCATGATGCAGTGACTGCGTTATGGCCAAAGAGGTTTCATTTTCTTGCATACATCACGTCTTCATCTATAGAGTGCAGGATGTGTTCTGCCCAGTAGTTAAAGGGAGACAGGCTCTTCTGTTTCCTGGAAAATGGCTGCTGTGGTCACGTGACTGCTCGGTGCCAGAGCAGCCATAGCACGCGGGTCCCGCAACCACTCTGGCACTCGAACAGCTTACTGAGGTATTTACTGATTTGAAAATCTGGGCTGTTGGTAGTCCGAGGACTGAATGTGAGTACACATGTTCAAGCGGCAGGGTCATTTCTTTTGCACCTTCATTAAAATCTCTTCCTGTCCTTTCCTGCACTGTTTTTATTTTGAAAATTGGCTGCTCCGTTCACACAATATGTATGTTAAGTGTGTGGTAGGTTAATATGAAGCTCTCTCCAGAGCAATTTAAAGTTTACCAAAAATGTGAAGGGCGCTAATATAGCAATAATATAATAGTGTGTGTGTGTGTGTGTGTGTGTGTGTGTGTGTGTGTGTGTGTATGTGTATATATATATATATATGTAGAGGTATCAGTACCGTGTTAGCCGAGCTTCAATAATCAAAAAATAAATAGATGATACCGTTCTGTGGCTAACGAAATGCTTTTATTTGTGCGAGCTTTCGAGATACACTGATCTCTTCTTCCAGCGATGTTACAATGAATGAAGCAAGGATAACTTAAAAACAGTGTCTCTTGGAATGTTATCTGTGCTTGTCCTTCCCCCGGTGTGGATGTGTTTTATGGCTAGAGGTGTCAAAGGGTAACTGAAAGCAAGTGAAGAAAGAGTGTGTATGTGTATCAGTGTGAATAAAAATGAATGGAGAGCCCACAGTATAAACAGTGCTCTACACAAAGTGTGTGTGGAGTGAGAGGGATATAAATGGTGTGGGTGGGTGTGGAAATGTGAGAGTTTGTAGCACAACTAAAAGTGTGTGTGGATACTATGTGGTCCCTATTGGTGTATAGGGATGGAAAAATAAGGAGTATTAGTATGTGTGAGAGACAGCTGTGTGTGCATACATATAGCACAGTATGTACAGACATGGCCTTTAGCGCTCATGGGAAGAGAGTTCGCTAGTGTCAGTAATGACTCATAAAATTTCGATCTCTGTTTAGGCCACTGCTAAGTGTCCCGAACAGTTGCATAAATTTGTATTCATGCAACCGTCTCTCTTTCGGGGTTTTAAGATTACCTTTGAGTATGGCAACCCTCAGATCGTTCATCTTATGGCCAGAGTCTATGACACATGATGAGGTACACGACATTGCTGGAGAAACAGGTGAACCCTCCTCTGATTTTGTATTCCTGATTCTTGTGTGGTATTTGTATTGTGTCCGCTGTGTAGAGCATTGCGCAGGTTTTGCATCTTGGGTCCTGGCATGGTTTTGTCCCGCATTCAGTTGTGCTGCTGAATACTTTACTCCTCACCATAATATTCTTGAGATTATGGGGTTGTCTGTATGATAATAAGGGTGCTTCAGGGAAGACCTGTTGCAGTCTTGTATCTTCCTGGAGGATGGGTTGTAGTTTCCTGGCGATCTTGCGTAGGTCTCCTAGGTGTGGGTTATATGTGACCACAAAAGGAACCCTGTCGCTTGTCTCCTTCTGTTTGTATTCAAGGAGATCACTTCTTGGTATTCTGGTGGCTTTGTGAATTTGCTGGTCTACAATTCTGTGGTTATATCCACGGTTTATAAAGTCTGATCTCAAGGCTTTAATCCGCTGGTCTCTGTCTGCTGTGTCGGAGCATATCCGGTTGTATCGTATGGCTTGACTGTAGATGGTTGCATGTTTGGTGTGTGTCGGGTGGAAGCTGTTGTCCCTCAAATAGCTGGCTCTGTCTGTAGGTTTGCGGTATACAGAAGTCTGTAGTTGGTTGTTCTTTATAGTAATGGTGGTGTCTAGAAAATGTACTTCATCCGGGGAATGGGTGAGTTTGAGGTTGATGGTCGGGTGGAAAGTATTGAAGTTGTCATAGAACTGTAGGAGGTCCTGTTCGCCAGAGGTCCAAATCAGGAGGATGTCATCGATGTAGCGAAGGTATGTAAGGGGTTTCAAGTGACAGGTGGACAGAAAGTCACTTTCCAGTTTTGCACAGAACAGATTGGCATACTGTGTGCTTTCAGTTACCCTTTGACACCTCTAGCCATAAAACACATCCACACCGGGGGGAAGGACAAGCACATATAACATTCCAAGAGACACTGTTTTTAAGTTATCCTTGCTTCATTCATTGTAACATCGCCGGAAGAAGAGATCAGTGTATCTCGAAAGCTCGCACAAATAAAAGCATTTCGTTAGCCACAGAACGGTATCATCTATTTATTTTTTGATTATATATATATATACAGTGTTCGACAAATCACCCAAAAATCTACTCGCCCAACCAAAAAATCTACTCGCCACCTAGTCCCGCCCCCAACTCCGCCCCTAGTCCCACCCCCAACTCCGCCCCTAGTCCCGCCCCCAACCCCGCTTTAAAATAAAATATATAAATAAAATACATTTAATAAATTCCTAGTCAGAACAACATTCGTTTTTGACATAAATGTATTTATTGTATTACATTATACTACAATTAGTCGTGTGTGTGTGTCAATGTCGGATCTAGAAATAAAAGCCAGGTGTGAATGACTAGTTTCCTGAACCCCTTAACCAGTGTCTGGACGTCGGCGCTTCACAGAGAGAGACAGAGAGAGACAGACAGACACCCACACACACACAGAGAGCGGCACACCCACACAAAGAGAAAGAGACACACAGAGAAAGAGAGAGAATGAGAGACACACACACTGAGAGAATGAGAGACAAAGAGAGAGTGCGACAGAGAGAGGGTGACAGAGAGAGGGAGAGGGTGACAGAGAGAGGGAGAGGGTGACAGAGAGAGGGAGAGGGTGACAGAGAGAGGGAGAGGGTGACAGAGAGAGGGAGAGGGTGACAGAGAGAGGGAGAGGGTGACAGAGAGAGGGAGAGGGTGACAGAGAGAGGGAGAGGGTGACAGAGAGAGGGAGAGGGTGACAGAGAGAGGGAGAGGGTGACAGAGAGAGGGAGAGGGT
The DNA here is from genome assembly GCF_040206685.1 of Ascaphus truei. Taxonomy (NCBI): domain Eukaryota; kingdom Metazoa; phylum Chordata; class Amphibia; order Anura; family Ascaphidae; genus Ascaphus; species Ascaphus truei. The sequence goes on along the minus strand of NC_134487.1, from coordinate 43,098,157 downwards.
GACAGAGAGAGGGAGAGGGTGACAGAGAGAGGGAGAGGGTGACAGAGAGAGGGAGAGGGTGACAGAGAGAGGGAGAGGGTGACAGAGAGAGGGAGAGGGTGACAGAGAGAGGGAGAGGGTGACAGAGAGAGGGAGAGGGCGACAGAGAGAGGGAGAGGGCGACAGAGAGAGGGAGAGGGCGACAGGGAGAGGGCGACAGAGAGAGGGAGAGGGCGACAGAGAGAGGGAGAGGGCGACAGAGAGAGGGAGAGGGCGACAGAGAGAGGGAGAGGGCGACAGACACAGGGAGAGGGCGACAGACACAGGGAGAGGGCGACAGACACAGGGAGAGGGCGACAGACACAGGGAGAGGGCGACAGACACAGGGAGAGGGCGACAGACACAGGGAGAGGGCGACAGACACAGGGAGAGGGCGACAGACACAGGGAGAGGGCGACAGACACAGGGAGAGGGCGACAGACACAGGGAGAGGGCGACAGACACAGGGAGAGGGCGACAGACACAGGGAGAGGGCGACAGACACAGGGAGAGGGCGACAGACACAGGGAGAGGGCGACAGACACAGGGAGAGGGCGACAGACACAGGGAGAGGGCGACACAGGGACAGGGAGAGGGCGACACAGGGACAGGGAGAGGGCGACACAGGGACAGGGAGAGGGTGACACAGGGACAGGGAGAGGGTGACACAGGGACAGGGAGAGGGTGACACAGGGACAGGGAGAGGGTGACACAGGGACAGGGAGAGGGTGACACAGGGACAGGGAGAGGGTGACACAGGGACAGGGAGAGGGTGACACAGGGACAGGGGAGAGGGTGACACAGGGAGAGGGTGACACAGGGAGAGGGTGACACAGGAGAGGATGACACGGAGAGGGTGACACGGAGAGGGTGACACGGAGAGGGTGACACGGAGAGGGAGAGGGTGACACGGAGAGGGAGAGGGTGACACGGAGAGGGAGAGGGTGACACGGAGAGGGAGAGGGTGACACGGAGAGGGAGAGGGTGACACGGAGAGGGAGAGGGTGACACGGAGCGGGAGAGGGTGACACGAGCGGGAGAGGGTGACACGGAGCGGGAGAGGGTGACACGAAGCGGGAGAGGGTGACACGAAGCGGGAGAGGGTGACACGAAGCGGGGAGAGGGGGTGACACGAAGCGGGAGAGGGTGACACAGAGACAGGGAGAGGGAGACACAGAGACAGGGAGAGGGAGACACAGAGACAGGGAGAGGGAGACACAGAGACAGGGAGAGGGAGACACAGAGACAGGGAGAGGGAGACACAGAGACAGGGAGAGGGAGACACAGAGACAGGGAGAGGGAGACACAGAGACAGGGAGAGGGAGACACAGAGACAGGGAGAGGGAGACACAGAGACAGGGAGAGGGAGACACAGAGACAGGGAGAGGGAGACACAGAGACAGGGAGAGGGAGACACAGAGACAGGGAGAGGGAGACACAGAGACAGGGAGAGGGAGACACAGAGACAGGGAGAGGAGACACAGGGAGAGGGAGAGAGAGGGTGACACAGGGAGAGGGAGAGAGAGGGTGACACAGGAGAGGGAGAGAGAGGGTGACACAGGGAGAGGGAGAGAGAGGGTGACACAGGGAGAGGGAGAGAGAGGGTGACACAGGGAGAGGGAGAGAGAGGGTGACACAGGGAGAGGGAGAGAGAGGGTGACACAGGAGAGGGAGAGAGAGGGTGACACAGGGAGAGGGAGAGAGAGGGTGACACAGGGAGAGGGAGAGAGAGAGGTGACTACAGGGAGAGGGAGAGAGAGGGTGACACAGGGAGAGGGAGAGAGAGGGTGACCACGGAGAGGGAGAGAGAGGGTGACACAGGGAGATGGAGAGAGAGGGTGACACAGTGAGAGGGTGACCGTCATAGACAGGTAGAGGGTGACACAGAGACAGGGAGAGGGTGACACAGAGACAGGGAGAGGGTGACACAGAGACCAGGGAGAGGGTGACACAGAGACAGGGAGAGAGGTGACACAGAGACAGGGAGAGGGTGACACAGAGACAGGGAGAGGGTGACACAGAGACAGGGAGAGGGTGACACAGAGACAGGGAGAGGGTGACACAGAGACAGGGAGAGGGTGACACAGAGACAGGGAGAGGGTGACACAGAGACAGGGAGAGGGTGACACAGAGACAGGGAGAGGGTGACACAGAGACAGGGAGAGGGTGACACAGAGGACAGGGAGAGGGTGACACAGAGACAGGGAGAGGGTGACACAGAGACAGGGAGAGGGTGACACAGAGACAGGGAGAGGGTGACACAGAGACAGGGAGAGGGTGACACAGAGACAGGGAGAGGGTGACACAGAGACAGGAGAGGGTGACACAGAGACAGGGAGAGGGTGACACAGAGACAGGGAGAGGGTGACACAGAGACAGGGAGAGGGTGACACAGAGACAGGGAGAGGGTGACACAGAGACAGGGAGAGGGTGACACAGAGACAGGGAGAGGGTGACACAGAGACAGGGAGAGGGTGACACAGAGACAGGGAGAGGGTGACACAGAGACAGGGAGAGGGTGACACAGAGACAGGGAGAGGGTGACACAGAGACAGGGAGAGGGTGACACAGAGACAGGGAGAGGGTGACACAGAGACAGGGAGAGGGTGACACAGAGACAGGGAGAGGGTGACACAGAGACAGGGAGAGGGTGACACAGAGACAGGGAGAGGGTGACACAGAGACAGGGAGAGGGTGACACAGAGACAGGGAGAGGGTGACACAGGGAGAGGGAGACACAGGGAGAGGGTGACACAGGGAGAGGGTGAGAGGGTGACACACTCACAGACACAGACACCCACTCAGACAAACTCACACACACACACACACAGTCTGTCACTCACACACACACAGTCTGTCACTCACACACACAAACACTCGCACATGGCAGCGGGAGCCTCCGCACGGCAGGAGGGCCTCTGCAAGGCAGCGGGTCGCACATGGCAGCGGGGGCCTCCGCACGGCAGGAGGGCCTCTGCAAGGGGCCGCGCCCCCTCCAGAGGGGGACGCCGACACCGCAGTATCCTGCATAGACCGAGCAGGGAGAGGCTCCGGTGAGGGGATTTCCCCTGCTTAGAGCAGGGAGAGGCTCCGGTGAGGGGATTTCCCCTGCTTAGAGCAGGGAGAGGCACGCGTGGGGTGAGGGGGGGGGGGTCACGGAGGCCGGGAGAGATTGGGGTGAGGGGGGGGTGGATGGCCCGATGGGAGGGGGTGGTGGATGGCCGATGCGAGGGGGGGGTGGATGGCCCGATGGGAGGGGGTGGTGGATGGCCGATGCGAGGGGGGGGTGGATGGCCCGATGGGAGGGGGGGGGCGGATGGCCCGATGGGAGGGAGGGGGGGGGGGCGGATGGCCCGATGAGAGGGAGGGGGGGGGCGGATGGCCCGATGGGAGGGAGGGGGGGGGCGGATGGCCCGATGGGAGGGAGGGGGGGGGGGCGGATGGGAGGGAGGGGGGGGGGGGGCGGATGGCCCGATGGGAGGGAGGGGGGGGGCGGATGGCCCGATTGACAGATGGCCCTGCAGGGGCCTGAGGCAGACAGGCGTGGAAGGGGCTGGCTAGCGGAAGGGGGAGGAGTGGAAGAGCTGAGGAGGGAAAGTTGCTGAGAGGCGGGGGAGGAGCGAAGGCAGTGATCAGAGAGCCGGCTTTTTTTTTTTTCTCCAGCGCGAGCGCGGGAAAAACAGCAGCGCGAGCGCGGGAAATTTAAAAAATACACGTGTGCTGCTTGTGCCAATATTTACTCGCCCGGGGGTTAAATCCACCCACCCCGGGCGAGTAAATGTATATAATTGTCGAACACTGTATATATGTATATATATATATATATATATATGTGTATATATATATATATATATATATATATATATATATATATATATATATATATATATATATATATATATATATAATCAAAAAATAAATAGATGATACCGTTCTGTGGCTAACGAAATGCTTTTATTTGTGCGAGCTTTCGAGATACACTGATCTCTTCTTCCGGCGATGTTACAATGAATGAAGCAAGGATTACTTAAAAACAGTGTCTCTTGGAATGTTATCTGTGCTGGTCCTTCCCCCGTGTGGATGAGATTTATGGCTGGAGGTGTCAAAGGGTAACTGAAAGCAAGTGAAGAAAGAGTGTGTATGTGTATCCGTGTGAATAAAAATGAATGGAGAGCCCACAGTATAAACTGTGCTCTACACAAGGTGTGTGTGGAGTGAGAGGGGATATAAATGGTGTGGGTGGGTGTGGAAATGTGAGAGTTTGTAGCAACTAAAAGTGTGTGTGGATACTATGTGGTCCCTATTGGTGTATAGGGATGGAAAAATAAGGAGTATTAGTATGTGTGAGAGACAGCTGTGTGTGCATACATATAGCACAGTATGTACATACATGGCCTTTAGCGCTCATGGGAAGAGAGTTCGCTAGTGTCAGTAATGACTCATAAAATTTCGATCTCTGTTTAGGCCACTGCTAAGTGTCCCGAACAGTTGCATAAATTTGTATTCATGCAACCGTCTCTCTTTCGGGGTTTTAAGATTACCTTTGAGTATGGCAACCCTCAGATCGTTCATCTTATGGCCAGAGTCTATGACAACTTCAATACTTTCCACCCGACCATCAACCTCAAACTCACCCATTCCCCGGATGAAGTACATTTTCTAGACACCACCATTACTATAAAGAACAACCAACTACAGACTTCTGTATACCGCAAACCTACAGACAGAGCCAGCTATTTGAGGGACAACAGCTTCCACCCGACACACACCAAACATGCAACCATCTACAGTCAAGCCATACGATACAACCGGATATGCTCCGACACAGCAGACAGAGACCAGCGGATTAAAGCCTTGAGAACAGACTTTATAAACCGTGGATATAACCACAGAATTGTAGACCAGCAAATTCACAAAGCCACCAGAATACCAAGAAGTGATCTCCTTGAATACAAACAGAAGGAGACAAGCGACAGGGTATTTTTGGTGGTCACATATAACCCACACCTAGGAGCCCTACGCAAGATCGCCAGGAAATTACAACCCATCCTCCAGGAAGATACAAGACTGCAACAGGTCTTCCCTGAAGCACCCTTATTATCATACAGACAACCCCATAATCTCAAGAATATTATGGTGAGGAGTAAAGTATTCAGCAGTACAACTGAATGCGGGACAAAACCATGCCAGGACCCAAGATGCAAAACCTGCGCAATGCTCTACACAGCGGACACAATACATATACCACACAAGAATCGGGAATACAAAATCAGAGGAGGGTTCACCTGTTCCTCCAGCAATGTCGTGTACCTCATCATGTGCATGAAATGCCCGGGGGGCTGCTACTACATAGGTGAGACAGGACAGGGGCTAAACAAGAGAATGCACCTGCATCGCCACAGCATCACACGCGGAACAAGAGACAGTCCTGTTGGCGAACATTTCTCTGACTCTGGCCATAAGATGAACGATCTGAGGGTTGCCATACTCAAAGGTAATCTTAAAACCCCGAAAGAGAGACGGTTGCATGAATACAAATTTATGCAACTGTTCGGGACACTTAGCAGTGGCCTAAACAGAGATCGAAATTTTATGAGTCATTACTGACACTAGCGAACTCTCTTCCCATGAGCGCTAAAGGCCATGTATGTACATACTGTGCTATATGTATGCACACACAGCTGTCTCTCACACATACTAATACTCCTTATTTTTCCATCCCTATACACCAATAGGGACCACATAGTATCCACACACACTTTTAGTTGTGCTACAAACTCTCACATTTCCACACCCACCCACACCATTTATATCCCCTCTCACTCCACACACACCTTGTGTAGAGCACAGTTTATACTGTGGGCTCTCCATTCATTTTTATTCACACTGATACACATACACACTCTTTCTTCACTTGCTTTCAGTTACCCTTTGACACCTCCAGCCATAAATCTCATCCACACGGGGGAAGGACCAGCACAGATAACATTCCAAGAGACACTGTTTTTAAGTAATCCTTGCTTCATTCATTGTAACAGCGCCGGAAGAAGAGATCAGTGTATCTCGAAAGCTCGCACAAATAAAAGCATTTCGTTAGCCACAGAACGGTATCATCTATTTATTTTTTGATTATATATATATATATATATAATCAAAAAATAAATAGATATATATAATCAAAAAATAAATAGATGATAGATGAAAGCGGTGCTTTCCCTGGCCTTACACAGCGTGCCGTTGGGGGCGGGCCAGTGATGTCACGGAGCTGGTTCACCCTCATTGGGCGAACCGCTCACGTGACCGGCCCTGTGCTCCGTCGAGCGCTAAATTTGAAAACATCTTGACACGCTTCCCAGTGCGGGCGCGTGCGCGAGCCCATGCTAAAGCCTCTCTCATTGCGGCTGCAGGGGCTCAGTGCCGAGTGTGAGTACGGCTCAGCCTTGCTCACACCACTATGTCCCAGGCCTTAGGCAGGTCTGCAACCCTGCAGAGATAGACTAGATAGATTTAATATGCAAACATTTAAATAGATCATATGCTCAATGTGAATGTCATTGCACTCAAAGTGAACAAATTAAAAATGTGAATATATTAAGTGTTAAATCATATAAAAATAATTTTACTGAGAATGAAAGTGAAAAAATGAGTGTTAAACACTCACACAGACTCTCATGCTGCTCTTAAAGACCGACAGACAGACCAGTCTAAGGCCATGCGTATAGTGCCCGCGACGTCGCCCAAAAACAAATACATTGCCGCAGCGCGTGCGCTTATAGTAAGCGCGACTGCGGTGGAGCGATGTCGCGTCGACAAATTTGGAAGCTGGCAATATTTGATTTTTCAAGGGCTGTCGCCTCGTGACAGCCCATGAACCAATGAAATGCCAGAAAGCCAGCGATGCCGCCGCAAAGTGAAATATTACTTTCGCTTGCATCGACTGGGGACGTCGCCCGTCACGGGCACTTTACGCGCGCCTAAATTGGAACAGAGAAAAGCGAGAGAAAAAAGCACCAAGAATCCAATTAAAATTCAATCGATTTACTGAAGACAGATATATTGAAACATAGTAAAACGCAATACAGAACAGTGTCTGTTTTAACTATTTAGTTACAAGTAGGTATTGGATTGAAACTAAGCAGGGTCCACTGAAATAAAAAAAATTTTTTGCAATTGTTACGCAGAATTGGACCTCCGTAAGTAAAGCCTTTGAAGTGGAATAAGTATTGGGGGAAAGCATGCATGCCTAATAATCCATAATCATTAGGCGAATGTCAATGCACAGTGTTGGTAATTAAAGCCACACTAATCAAACCTTTTGAGTGCTTTTCTCTGTTGCAATTTTAAGATTACCATCAACGTCAAACGTTGGAGATCAAGACAATAATTACTTTGCCGCCCCCAAAAAAACAAGCAGCACGTGCTCAGGAGGCATTTTACTAAGACGATATGATTTAAACTACTGTTTATGTGGAGATTGCTGCTTCAGTGTGCTTTAAAAAATGTAAATCTAAATGGGCAGTAACAAGTTACAATGACTGTTGTACTTTAATAAATATGTACCCCATAGACTCTGGAAACAGCACAACCAATCAGGAGCCTGCAGAAGAGCATTGGTCACCAGGACAACCAGTAAACAAAAAACGGGATTATGCGATGAAGTCAGATTTATATCGCTTGGCAACGGAGGTAAATAGAAGGAACCGAGGGAGCTGTGACCATGACTATGGATAAGCACCCTATAGAAACAATGCGATTATGTCGAGCAACGTGATGACGTTAGAACATGGCGCGTCACGTGACAAGACATGGACCAATCAGGAAGGCCAAAAAACGGAAGACAGAGAAATCAAATTGGATCCAGCTGATGTATGAGTAACTGCAGGGATGGAGCTGATTAATGGATGATTAACAGAGGCACTATGGGGATTATGTGGACTACTTAGAGACACTATATGATGCTTATATTTCATGCCACTTTCTCATTTCATAAAGACCTATGTAGGTCGAAATGTTGTACCAATATTTGGCTAATAAATAGGTTAAACATCTGCAGTGCCCTGTGATGCTTTTCTGTTTCATGTACCTTGGATTACTTACTACAGGCTATTCCTGATTGCAGGAGCACCGGTAACTGTATTTCTTGACTTTTTATGCAGTGCAGCAGATTTCACAAATTTTTTTTGTCTTGTTTTGACTACAACATATTCACCCTTTTCACCTATTACGGTGTGCGGTGTCGATTCTTTTAAAGGAGCATCTGCTCATAAAACAAATGTTTCCCCCCCTAGGTGGGAAGCAGGGGGTCACTCAAGCTGAACCACGTTGACTTCAGCTATGGGGACTCCCTGCTTCCTGATATACCTACCTCTTTTTATGGGGTGCCGGTATCTCTATAGGTTTAATTGTTTCCCGACCAGTGGGAAGTAGCAAGGGATAGCGTCACGTCTTCCTATTTTTCCGCGGGACATTTAAATCCGCCATTTCAATGGCCCATCCGGAGCACCAACCGGCAACCCCTTCAGAGGTAAATATTACGGGAAGCAGGTGGTTCCCAGAGCCGAAATTAACATGGTTCAGCTCTGGAGACCCCCTGCTTCAAACCTATTTTTTTTTTTTTTTTTTTTTTTAAATGTTTCACCATGTTCTGCTGCTTTTTAAACATGTTTAGGTGATGTATAATTTGTATTTTTAATTATGATGAGTGCACACGCTTGTGTAAATACCGGGCTTCTTCAACCAGTTCTCCAGAGGGGCCAGATCAGAAATAAGTCATTAGTAGAAGGACCACAAGCTTATTGCAATATAATTATAGATGCATGTAAAAACTTAATATTTCAACATTTTGCAAGCATGTATAATGTGTGTACCATATATTTTTACATTACCTTAACTTACAAGGTACAAAAAAGTGCACTTTGCTCCAGCTAATTTTATACCAGTTGCTTGGGCAAGTGACTCCAAGGACCACATTAAGTCCCACTGCGGGCCCCAGATTGAAGAATCCTGGTATATGCCTCTGATCTTGCCCCACCTTACCTTTCAGCACTCATCTTTCACTACATCCTTTCCCGTCCTCTTTGCTCATTGACTGCCACAACCCTCATTTCCCCTCCCCCCCCCAGCCCACTGTGCCTCTCAATTCTGATGATTTGCCTTACTGCTCTCCCCCCTCCACTGGAACAAGCTCCCCCAGCACATTCAATCTGCCCCCTCCCTAACTATCTTCAGACGCCAACTCAAAACTCATCTCTTCATCACATTCCATGATCCACCGTTAACATCCTATCCCCTGACTCACCCTACCCTCCCCAACACCCATGATTTTCCCTACCCTCAACCCTTCCTAAAGTCACTCCCAAACCCTCCGAAATCACCCACCGATCCAATTGCCTCCATTGTCCCCACTGTCAGACCATTCACCATGCCACTGACAAAATGAAATCAAGAGACATGGCCCCAACCCCTGACCACTAACCAAGCAAGCTCTCAATGCACCTAACCCATAGCACAGCCATAATGTTCCCACCACAATGACATCTTAACAATCACTCTATAATGAAATATATATGAAACCACACCTTTTAGTTAGTAAAACAATGTACAGTGCCCTGGATAAGGGCGCTATATAAATGTTGTTATAAATAAAATAAGTCTTGAGAGGTTGTGCCTATTGCTGTAATTCTCTTATACATGCACATGCATACACATGGTGTTGTTCCACCGCAGGACAGACCACACGCAGCCCCCACAGAGGCAGAGCTGTCGTTAACCATAAACATTCATTTTTTCACAAGAAACATATAAGTAACATTTTGTGATTTTTAACTGTTCTTTTTTTTTTTTCACAAATCTTTTTTATTGGGTACATTTTCAGTATATAGGCGAACAGCTTGAAAAAATTTGTGCTGTTACATGTACATTGTGTCGCACATTGTTCACATATATTGTTTACATATTTTTCATATATTAATCATACATTTTTCTTAACTCTGAATTCGAGCTTGGATTCATTTTTGCTCTGAGTGCGAGCGATTGTGTTTTCTCCGGGTCTGTTTCCCTCATTACATACTTGTATTACACATTATGGATACGGTTTTCTCCAGCTCGATTCCTATCTAATTAACCTTAAACTTTAACCTTGTATTCTAACCTAACTTGTCGTGGTGGTCTTGTTCACCCCTTTCCGTCCTCTGTCTCCAGTCTTTACCCTAGACTAAACTGTCCCCTGTCTGCGAGTCTCTTTCCTCGAGGAACCAGTCCCATCTCTGGCGGAAATCTTCCGTTGTTCTGTTTCTGTCTGTGGACGTCTCCAGTTTGTCTATTGTCATTAGTTTGTATAGTGTGTCATATAGTTGTTCCATTGAGGGCTGTTGTGTTTGTATCCAGTTTATCATAATGGTCTTTCTTGCCGCTAGTAGTATAATCTCTGTGGGTCTGGTTACTGCTCTGCTGATTTGTTTGCCCTCCGTCCAGTTCTCTATATTTGCAAATATAATAGGTATTGGGTCCTTTGTCCATGAGACTTTTAATTTTGTTTTCATATAGTCTAGCACTTGGTCCCAATATCTAGATATATGTATGCATGTCCAGAGGCAGTGTTTAAGGTCCGCCTTTGGTGTCTTGCATTTAGGGCAAAACGTGGTATCCTCTGTCCTGGTCTTTATCTGTCGTTTAAATGCTATGTATGCTCTATGTGTTATTTTCTATTGCATTTCCCTCCATGTCTCTGACGGTATGATCTTGTGCACCCTGTGTATGCCCTGTATTAGCTGTTCCATGTTTTGTATTTCTGGGAAATCTTTTTTCCATGCCTTGAGTGTGTTGGCGTGTGTGCTCTCTATGTCTTGGTCTCTAATAATGCTGTATAGCTCTGACAATTTACTTTTGTCCTGCTCTTTTGCTTTAAAATAGTCGTCTATTCTATTGTTGTTTAGTACTGTAGTTTTGTGATTTGTCAACTTTTTGCAGAAACTGATTAACTGTGTATATGAGAAGGCATGTATTAGGTTTTGGGGGATGTCCCATTTTTGTGCGAGCTCCTGAAATGTCATATATTCCTGTTTGTCTGTGTTAATCACGTCTTTTAGGCAAGTAATCCCTTTTTGTTTCCAAACTTGGAATGATGTTTGGGTATGTCCTGGTATAAATTTGGGGTTGTCTTGAATTGGTAGATATCTTGAGATTGTATGTGACAGTTTAAACTTTTTCCTGACCGTTTTCCATGTTACTATAGTATCTTTGATTAGTATGTTGTTTCTTTGTGTCACTGGGATATCTCCCAATTTAGTATGTAATAGCTCTTTCAGGGAGGTCTCTGGAGAGAACTCCTTTTCTATTTCTAGGGAGGAGTAGTGATTGGTATCATTTATCCAATCTCCTACATGTCTCATTATGCTTGCTATGTTATAGTTCTGATGTTTGGCAGGTTGATACCCCCATTTCCTTTGGTAGTTGTAGTTTTTTTTAGAGCTATTCTGCTTCTCTTATTTCCCCATAGGAATTTTGTCATCGCTCTATTTATTGCCGTATTGTCTTCATGTTTGAGGAGCATGGGGAGAGTCTGCATAGGATAGAGGAGTCTGGCAAACGATATCATTTTGATCGCACTTGCTCTCCCAAATAGCGATAAGGGTAGTGTCGTCCAGTTTTTTAGTTCCTGTACTATTTTTTTTATGATAGGTTTAAAATTATTCTCGTATAGTCTGGAAATTTCTGCCTCCAGCATGATCCCTAGGTATCTGATGGTTTTTTTTGTTACTTTTACAGGGAGATTATATGATGTCTTAGTATCTGGGTTTTTTTTGATGTACATCATTTCTGTTTTAGATATATTTATTTTAAAGCCTGCGAATGACCCGAATGTCTCTATTTGTTGTAGGACCTTTTTGATTGATTCGTCTGGGTTAGTCATGAACATTAGTATGTCGTCTGCGAACATTGATAGTTTCAATTCTGTTTTGTTTATCTTTAGGGGAATAAAGTCTTTCATTTGTCTCAGGTAGATAGCCAGAGGCTCTATAGCTAGATTGAACAGCAGGGGTGACAGCGGGCACCCCTGACGTGTCCCCCTGTATAGTTGGAATGGGCTTGATAGGTGTCCTGCTGCTATTATTCTAGCCTTTGGGGTGTTGTACATTGCCTTTAACATGTTATTAAAGTTTCCCTTGAATCCAAATTTATCTATCACAAAGAACACATGTTCCCACATTATGTTATCGAATGCTTTCTCGGCATCGATTGTTACTAGGGCTGTATTCTCTATCTTGTGTAGTCTGACCCACTCTATTGCCGCTAGTACTTTTCTGATGTTTTTCACTGCGGATCTTCCTTTGACAAATCCCGACTGGTCAGGGTGTATCAAGGATGGAAGAATGTTCGCTAACCTATCTACCATAATTTTGGTGAATATTTTTGCGTCTTGATTGATCAGTGATATTGGTCTATACGATTCTGGTCTCAGGGGGTCCTTGCCTTGTTTGTGTATTATCATTATGTGGGCTGTTTCACTTGTTTGCATAAACGTGGCGTCTTTAAGGGCTTTGTGATATAAATGTTGTAATGGTTCTATCAAGTTTTCTTTTAGGAGTTTGTAATATTCCCCTGACATGCCATCTGGACCTGGGGCCTTGCAGTTTTTTAGGTTTTGGATTGTGTCCTTTATCTCTTTTTGAGTGATAGGGGAGTTTAAACTATCCATTTCTTCTTGATTTACTTTAGGTATTTTAATATCTTTAAAAAATATATCTCTTGCTTCTGTATTTATTTCAAATGGAAGCAAAAAGAAAGAAGGGGAAGGGGGAGCACTGGTGGAGTAATAAAGTTGAGTGATATCTGATTCAGGTGTGTAGAACACTGAAAAATGGATGGTGGGAAACTAAAATAATTTAAACACTCACACGGCCTTGTGCGAATGCTTGCGCATCAAGGTATCTTTTGCGTCCTTGGTTCTTTTTCTTGTGGATTCAGTCTCCACTTCTCGTCAGGGCCCTTTTTCTCTCGATCTGGTGTCCCTTGTCTTCTTTGTACCTCACCTTTTTCTTGCGTGTTGTATCACCCTCAGAGGAAATAAATAGGGGTATCAACAGTAATAGATATAAAAGATATAAAACCACAATCGTGCAACAAAGGGGTGGCACATGGATAGAGTATATAGAGTATATAAACACTCACACGGGCATGTGTGAGTGAACACTGAGGGAAGGTATCTTGACCTCCAGGTAGATCTCGATGTGCCAAAGAGCCTAATGTGACTCTATGGCAATTGGAACAAGGTGTAGATAGAAATAAATAAATATTTACTCACACGGCCAAGTGTGAGTCCCCACTTGGAAAGGTATCTTGTGTGGTCCGTCAGGAGTCCCTGGATAGGGGCTGTGCCAGCCTCTGATGGTGATGGTTCTCTCCCAAAGGCAATGAAGAAATCTGTCAGCTCAGAATGTATGGGCTAAACTCTTTATTAATAGCAAGATTAAAACAACAAGCTCACCGCTTGCTCAACCAGTGAGCTGCGGTGTAAACAAGGGTTAAGAAGGCCAGTCTGTGGGGGATGTTTAGCGGGACTCGTAGGGCTGCAGTAAAAACTCTCGCCGCGTCCGGATGGAGCTCTGCACTTCCCGTGTCCTGCTCCCTATGGTGGCCGCAACAGTTCAAAAAGGTAGGGGGATATCGAGCAACGCGTTTCGCCCTATGGGCTTCCTCAGGCTCCGTACTACGGCCACCATAGGGAGCAGGACACGGGAAGTGCAGAGCTCCATCCGGACGCGGCGAGAGTTTTTACTGCAGCCCCACGAGTCCCGCTAAACATCCCCCACAGACTGGCCTTCTTAACCCTTGTTTACACCGCAGCTCACTGGTTGAGCGAGCGGTGAGCTTGTTGTTTTAATCTTGCTATTAATAAAGAGTTTAGCCCATACATTCTGAGCTGACAGATTTCTTCATTGCCTTTGGGAGAGAACCATCACCATCAGAGGCTGGCACAGCCCCTATCCAGGGACTCCTGACGGACCACACAAGATACCTTTCCAAGTGGGGACTCACACTTGGCCGTGTGAGTAAATATTTATTTATTTCTATCTACACCTTGTTCCAATTGCCATAGAGTCACATTAGGCTCTTTGGCACATCGAGATCTACCTGGAGGTCAAGATACCTTCCCTCAGTGTTCACTCACACATGCCCGTGTGAGTGTTTATATACTCTATATACTCTATCCATGTGCCACCCCTTTGTTGCACGATTGTGGTTTTATATCTTTTATATCTATTACTGTTGATACCCCTATTTATTTCCTCTGAGGGTGATACAACACGCAAGAAAAAGGTGAGGTACAAAGAAGACAAGGGACACCAGATCGAGAGAAAAAGGACCCTGACGAGAAGTGGAGACTGAATCCACAAGAAAAAGAACCAAGGACGCAAAAGATACCTTGATGCGCAAGCATTCGCACAAGGCCGTGTGAGTGTTTAAATTATTTTAGTTTCACACCATCCATTTTTCAGTGTTCTACACACCTGAATCAGATATCACTCGACTTTATTACTCCACCAGTGCTCCCCCTTCCCCTTCTTTCTTTTTGCTTCCATTTGAAGGATCCTGGGTAGATCCTCCATTGGGGTTAGAGTCACAGGAGGACAAGAACCAGAGGGAAAACCTTGTCTACCATCAAGGTTTTTTGATACCATACTTACCCTATTCCTAGGTAGCGCCCAGGTATTTATATTCCTTCTGTAGTTATTTGTCCGTCCCTATACAGTTTGCTGTAGTATTCTTTGAACACCTCGTTTATTTTTTTTTGCTTCTGTGATTATCTCTGTCTTATCATATATTTTAGTGATGGGCGCAGTTGGCCTGTAGTTACGCATAAGATTTCCCAGGAGTCTACCCGTCTTATTACCGTGTCGGAAAAATTTGGCTTCTTTTACTGATTTTTTCCCTAGTTCTTTTTTTTCTAGCCTTACCTCACATATGGATTTTTTCTGGCTATAGCTTTCTTTGTTTTGGGGTGTTGGGTCTGTTTTGAATATTTTGAATGCCTCGCTTAGTTCTTTACTGGCCTTACAGAATTCCTGTGTTGCCTGTTTCTTTCTTCTGGATACATATGCCATAATGTCCCCTCTAATTACCGCTTTTGATGTTTCCCAGTAGAGTATGGGGTTTGCTCTGTGTTCTTGGTTTGTGTTGTCAAATCTCTCCCAGGCTCTCTTTAAGTAATTCACAAAGTCTTCGCTATTGCTTAGGTAATTTGGGAATCTCCAGGTGTTTGGGCTTTCTCTGCCCAGTCCCATATCTAGATCTAGGCGTACCATTGCGTGATCAGATATAATTATCTCTCCCATATCTATGTGTGTTATTTTGTTTAGTAGGTTCGGTGTTAGTAATATTGCGTCGATTCGTGAAAATTAATTATGTGCATTGGAGTAGAAGGAGAAGTCCCTCTCCAGTGGGTTGAGCGTTCTCCATCCGTCTACTATCCCTAGTGCTGTTTTAATCAATTCCATATTTTTGGTTTGGGCGCTGTCTTTGGGCATGCTATCGTTGTGATTTGATCTGTCTAGGAACTTGTCCTGTATTGCGTTCCAGTCCCCCCCCAGTATTAGGTTTCTATGTTTGTATTTTAGTATCTTGTTTATAGTTTCTTGGAAAAATTCCGTCTTATGGTCATTTGGTCCATAGACATTTCCTAGGAGGTAGTCTATTCCTCCACTTCTGACCTCTGCTACTATGAATCTTCCCTCACTGTCTCTCTCTGTGTTGATTATTTCTAGGGGGAGATTTTTATTTATGAGTATGGCCACTCCTGCTTTTTTTCCTATTGCCGGGGAGAAAATGCTGTGTCCTACCCAATCTCTTTGTAGTTTATTGCTTTCTTTTGAATTTAGATGCGTCTCCTGCAGGAATGCTATGTCTGCTTTTTGTTTTTTTAGGTAGCTTAGTACTTTTTTGCGTTTTATTGGGTTGTTAAGCCCCTTCACATTCCATGTTATTATTCGTGTATGCATTTTGTGTCTAAGTCTGTTCTGTGTCCTCTATGTATGTCATCGTTTGCTTTCTCTTGTTTCCTGTTAATTATGATATTCTGGGTTTTTTCTCTCTTTTCTACTTGTTCCCAACACTCTTTTATGTTTTTGTTAGCCTGGCTTGTCAACATGATCTCTGCCTGGTTTTCTGTATTAGAACTTCTAACTTTTTTAACTGTTTAAACTTTTAACTTTCCTTTCTTTTCTGGACTTCACTTTTTTCCAGAGGTGTACTTTCTACCCTCTTGTGTGTCTCCTTGTGTATGCACTTTAGTCTCCTTGTCCCTGCCGGGGGGTATATTTACTATTTTATTTGTTTATTTTTTTTTTTTTTTTTTTTTTGTTCTGTTGCATGCCATTTTTTGTTTTATTCTTTTGTTTTGGTTTTGTTGTTGTGTCCCTGTCCCTTGGCTATTTTGTCCTTGTTTCTTCCTATCTTTGGCCGTATATTAAGGTGTCTGTATGTCTATGTTTCCCTCTTGTTCGTCTCCTTACGTTTCTTGCTGATGTTATGAGTGCTTCTATTGTTGTGGCGTGTGTGTGTGTGTGTGCCCTCCTTCCCGCTATTCTCTTGGTCTCATTGTTTGTATGTTCATGTGGTTGTGTAGCTGTATACCTTACATCAGTGTCGTGGTTGCTCGTCTCTGTCCCCGTTGGGGATCGGTTATTTTCTTGCTGTTAGGTTGTCTGTTTCTGTCCGTTGTCTGTTTTTATCTCTTCTTGTTCTGACTATGCTGCTTTCTCCCCGTTGCGATACCAGGAGTCCACTGTAGGTTTAACTCAATAAGAACACAATAGGATAAAAGAAAAAAAAGAACTTTCAGGTTATTGCATGACAATCACAATCACATTGTTATGTTTTTATGCTTTTTTGTTTTGACCTCTCTTTCTTTTCGCCTGCCCCTCCCTTTCTTCGTCGTCCTCCTCCCCCTCCCTCTTCCCTCTCTCTTCTCTCCTCCCCCCTTCTCTCCACTCCCCCTCTCTCCCCCCCTCTCATCCCCCTTGTGTCCCTTTCCTCCCCTTCCCTCTTTCCCCCCCCCCCCCCTCCATTCTCTTGCCTGAGGCGTTCTTGTCTCTCCCTCCCCTGTTATATCTTTTATCTCCCCCCCCCCCCTCCCGGTTTGGTCACTCCTTTGCATCCATTCCAGCAAGCATTCCTTTGCGGGTTAATATCAGTTACACATTCAGATATCTACATATATCCCTATGTACTGTCACTCACTCTATGCTTGTTCATACCCCTTCTTGGGCCACACTTATACTTATGTTCTTGCACCCCCCCATACATTCACATTTTTTTTTTTTTTTATCTTTTATCATGGGACACGGGACAAATGTCTTAATTCAGTCTCTTTCAAGTAAAATGTGATCTTGGGCTCTGCATCTGTCCACTTTAGCGATCATCGTCTCTTGTGTCATTCCGGTCCTCCTCTGCGTTCCTGGGGATTGTCATCTTTGTCACGTACTTTTCCGCCAGGTCGTGGGATGTGAAGGTTTTCACCCCTGTGTCGGTGTATATTTTTAGAGTTGCTGGGTAGATCAATGCGAATTTCCGTTTTTGCTTGTAGAGAGTGGTACATACCCTGCTAAATTCTCTCCTTTTTTGTGAGACCGTGGCCGAATAGTCCTGGAAAATCATTATTCTCTTGTTCTCAAATGTCAGTTGGTCCGTCTCCTTGAAAGCTTTGATAATTCTGACTTTGTCGTCAAAGTTGAGAATCTTTGCTATTATTGCTCTAGGTTTAGTTTCTTGGTCTTGTCGTGCAGCACCCATTCTGTGCGCTCTCTCTATCTTTATTGCATTATCTGCGGATAGTCCAAGATGTTCTGGGATCCATTTCTCGCAGAACTCTATGAGCTGGTGCTGTTTTATTGATTCAGGTACTCCTATCAGTCTTATATTGTTTCGTCGGGACCGGTTTTCAAGGTCGTCTACTTTTTCTTCTAATATGCAGTTTTTTTTCCGCATTGTTTCTAGTGCTTGATGCAAGTCAGACATTTCGTCCTCCACAGTGCTAATTCTTGTTTCAGCCTCTTCCACCCTTGAGGTGTGTGCTGACAGCTCATTTTTCAGCTCTTCTATGGATGTTTTTATTTTGTCAATTTTTTTATCAAATTGGGGGAGAATTTCTCTTGCTACAGCCTTTGCAATACTTTCATGCTCTGATCTTGTTTGTGCCTGCTTGTCTGCTTCCCCGTTCTGGCTGGATTCTCCTGTCTGAGCCTCATGGCTGTCGGCCATTTTCTGTGTCTCTCTCCTTCTCTCTCCCTTGTCCTGGTGCTGTTGCTGCTGTTTTGGGGCCATCTGTGCAGTTTTGGAGAGATATTTCTCCATGCAGGTGCCTCCGCTTGTTGGGGTGCCTGTCCCTTTAAATTCTGGCTGATTTTTGCCGGCTATTTTCTCGCGGTTACAGCGGTTTTCCCCGGCGGGCCAGCGGAGCTCTTCTCAGTGCGTCCTCACAGCCCTGGCGCCATACCGGAAGTCATGATTTTTAACTTTTCTAAGAAAATTGCATACATTGCTAAATGTACTGCAACATTGTTGTGTTTTTTTATGATGAGATGTCATTCAGCAGTGTACTGTGGATTCTTAGGCTTGTGATTTAACAGCTCAAGTATGACTGCTTTGTTAACTTCTGTCATATACAGTCGGCCGTACATTACAGGCATACCCCGGCTAAAGGACACTCACTTTAAGTACACTCGCGAGTAAGTACATATCGCTCAATAGGCAAACGGCAGCTCATGTATGCGCCTGTCAGCACGTCCTGAAAAGCAATACTGGCTCCCTACCTGTACTGAAGCTGTGCGCAAGTGGGGAGACTATAGAGCCTGTTACACATGCGTTATTTGCATCTGTTACAGTATGCACGTATATGATGATTGCAGTACAGTACATGCATCGATATGTGGGAAAAAGGTAGTGCTTCACTTTAAGTACATTTTCGGTTTACATACATGCTCCGGTCCCATTGCGTACGTTAATGCGGGGTATGCCTGTATCTTGTTTTTTTTTTTTTCTTGATTATGATTTGTACATTGATTTTTGCATTGTTTAACTTTCAAGTTTTAAGTGAAAGAAAAGCAAAATTGGAGAAAACTGAAAATAATTGCAAATTATTAATGCATGTTTTTTATTTTTTAGGAACCGGATCATTTTTAAACAGGAAAGAAGAAAACAGAAAGTATGTTTCTTTTGTGCCTATTAGTTATGAAAATATTTGTTTTAAGTGTAAAATCTTCTTTCAAGAAAAAAAGAAAGATATCTAGTTGGAATGCATACAATAAAAATTCTTACGTTACTTTTTATTACCTTATTTACTACGCGGTGTTACTCCATAAGGCAGCTATTCTAGTGAATGGACCGTTAAAGCCTTTGAACTTAGTAAATGTGGCCCTAATTTGGCACGTACTACTTTAGAAAGACTGAGAAAAAAAAGCAGCAATATCAATTAGGGTCGCTCATATAGACGCCCTTTCTAATCAGATTTTTTTTTTTTTTTCTTAAATAGCTCTGACAATGTATGCAGCCATTGCAGGTACAATCCTCATGGCGTTTACTATCTAATTTTGTTGCCTGTGGCAAAGGGAAAGGAAGTGTCTTATCTAAGGTCACAAGTAGAACTGACCCTAAGGCCGCGCTTATAGTGCTGGCGACGCGACTGATGACGTTGAAATTAGCGATAGTTGTAACTAGGTTTTTAGCGACGCCGCTGGCAACAAGGCCAGTGACTTCACTAAAGGGGGCAGGCCGCGCAATTTGATTGGTTTAGAGACAGTCACGTGGCGACTGTCTCTAAAAAAATCAAATTTACCCGGCTTCCAAATTTTTTGTCACTTTGTTGCCCTTCTGATAAGCGCTTGCAACAGAGTCAATTGATTTGTTTTTGAGCGACGTCGCCGTCACAAGGCACTATAAGCGCAGCCTAAGATTTGAAACTAGTTTACCTCCTTCAAATGCATTTAACATTATCACTGAGCTGCTTCTAACCATAAGGCCGCGCTTATAATGCGCACGACGGATGACATCGCCGCTAGCGAAAGTTGTAATTTGCTTTTGGCGACGTTGCGGGCGACCAGGTCTTTGTTTGGTTCAGAGGCTGTCACATGTGGCAACAGCCTCTGAAAAATCAAATTTGACCGGCTTCAGAAATTCGCGTTGCCAGCGTCGCTCCGTCGCGTCTCACTATAAGCGCATGCGATGGCGGCAATACATTTGTTTTGTCGCGTCGCCGGCACTATAAGCGCAGTGTAAGAGGACATATACAGAGGTACACAATGGAGACCGTTTTAAGGTGAAATTAAATAAGGCTTTATTGTGCCTGTCGCTTTAAACACAGCAAAGAGCAACTTAAGAGAAATAGTGAGCCAAACAAAAACCTGCCCCACTTTGGCATATATGTATCCTTATATTCCAGCCCTTTTTAACTTGGTGGCTACCCAAGCTATTCATAAGCCCAAGTCATACAGATATACTGTATATAGACAACAGTCATTGGAAAATAAAGTCTTATCTGTTTGCTGGGTTGCTGCCTTTTCTCTGGATAATCAGCATCCAGGTTTAGAAGTCTTATTTGTCAGCTCCAGACATCTGTGTTCTCTCGGTCAGTCTCACCTGGGAGACTCAGGAACCTCTGCTCTGTTTCCTAGTTCAGCTCAGGTGTGAGCTAAGGAGTCTCACTTCATGTCTCAAAAGGCAGGCTTTTTCTAACACCTCTAATCAGCCAGGTGCTGGTCAATTAACCAGCACACTGCTGGATTAGAGGCAAGTCTTCTGAACAGGGCAAGTCCCCTGTTACACACAGCCTTAGGCTAAGGCCGCGCTCCCAGAGTCAGCGCCCCCGCACTGCAGACAGGCGGTGCGCTGACATACACAGACCGCGATATGCGGTCTGTAGGGAGCCGGAGCGGGAGGTGGGCGGGAGTGGGAGGCTTGACAGGGAGGGGGGGCTTGGCTTGAGCGGAGGGACCCGCTACTCTCCCCCCCCCTCCCTCCACGGACTCGGGCTGGAGCTGCTGAGGGTAAGTTTAAACACACACGCAGGCACTCATACACACACACACACACACACACACACACACACAGGCAGGCACTCACGCACTCATACACACACACGTGCGCACACACAGGCAGGCACTCACGCACTCATACACACACACATACACAGACAGGCACGCACGCACTCAGACACACACACAGACAGGCACTCACCTGCTTTCACTCCACACTCCTCCCCGCTCCCCGAAGCCTCTCCTCCTCCCGAAGCCTCCCCTCCCCATTGGCTCACAGCCACACCACGTGACGCGTCAACGCTAGGAAACACCATTCTCTTGTGTCTTCTAGCGGCTGACGCGCCACAGCGTGTAGTCAGCTGTGCCGCCAGGGGGGACCGGGACCGGCTCGCGAGGATTCCCCTGCTGGTGGGGAACTCGCGACATGGCCGCCCGCGCCAACGAGCGCAGCGGGACCGAGGCCTTAGGCATCAATGTGATAACAGCAGAGTTTTGTTATTCTACTTCTCTCATCTGTAGTGTAAGAAATGATATCTAACATAATATAAAGAGAGCTTGTGGCCTGGTATTGATTTGCATAAATAAAAATCAACCCCCTTTTATTCTTGTGTACTTTGAGTATAAATATGCTTAGCCAATGAAAAAATATTTAGGTAAAGAACTAGACTTACTGTAGAAAAGGGACAAACTGCTTCTCTAAAGAAATGATGGGTACTCTTGATATAGTAGTAGTAGTAGTAGTATAATAAATAAAAATGGAAAGGGTTAATATAGGAATCGGGTACAGCATATGTTTTTGAGTTGCCTGTCAGCTCAGCTTTTTATATATCATGACAATGTAAATCTTGTTCTAAGTGGAGATGAAGTATCAAAGCAATTTAGGAGCAAAGTTGATGCTGACATACTTTTCATCTTGCCACTCATATGAGTCTTTGCTGCAATGTTTGTCCCAACTCTTTCTTACATTTCACAAACGAGCAGAAAAAGGAGCAGTGCAGAAAAAAGTTCTGGAGCTGAGCATGTGGGGGGTGGGGGGGGGGGGTGGGAGGGGTGGTCACTAAATGTTTGTCAGTGCAGCAGAAG
The DNA here is from genome assembly GCF_040206685.1 of Ascaphus truei. NCBI lineage: Eukaryota > Metazoa > Chordata > Amphibia > Anura > Ascaphidae > Ascaphus > Ascaphus truei. Next base: position 43,076,027 of record NC_134487.1, on the reverse strand, counting down.
AGGGCCCAAGATGCAAAGTTCTGTGGAGAAGATCATGTGACCAGGCAGTCACTAGATACAATTGGTGCATTGCTAGAGAGAGTGTAGGGCTCAAAGGGGTGTGCCAGAGCCTGTTTCAGAAGAGGAAGGGGATGTGACTTTTTAAATGGTTGCTATAGGAACAAAAAATGCTTGTTACATTATAATACATTAAATTATATTTTCAGAGTTGTTTTAAAACAAAAAAATACAAGTATTTTCTCATAATACAGAACTGATTTATTTAATAAAAAAAACATGTAGGATATTGCTTGGTCTGCAGCTTTAAGTAGAATTAATATGGTAGGTAGCAACCATCAATTAGTTATTTTGTAACTGTCTGCAATGCAAGTTTTCCATTTTCCTTTTTTAATCTAAATGTATTGAATGCCTCACAGCATTAGACAAAAACAATTCCTTGTACTGTAGAAGAGTTTTTAGTCAGATGGAGCTGAACGCTTCTCTACAGATGTAGCGGCTGTTATCCGAACATTTACCTGGGTACATTTTGTGTTGTGCCGCGTGTAGGTTGTGATATATTCACAAGTTTTGCCGCTGCAGACATAATGGCCCATCGGACTAACACAGCAGGGGTCCCTTGTGTGTGAGTCCTACCGGGGTCTGCCTTTCTGTAATAGACGCGTAGTAAGAGGCTGAATCAGTCACTCTAACTGCGTGCCTCTCACAGGCGATCGCAGGGGTTTTATTTAATTTTAAACATTACAGTAATGTAGCAGGGGGTCTCCGGAGCTGAACAGCATTGATTTCAAGTCCGGGGACCCCCTGCTTACCGAGATACAGGCCTCAGTATTGGCATATTCTTTGATACCTTTTGCATTCCTTAACCTTGGGTGTATTCTGATTTTTGTGTCTTCATTTTAGTTAAAAAATAAACAACCAACAGCGTTTACCAGTGTTACCAATGAAAACAAATGTACACTTTTTATTTATATATTTTTTAAATCTTTCATACTATTCTTTTATTGCCTTTGTCAACTGCTTATGGCTGGGCTGGTAAAAGAGGTGAATCTATAGGGAATGCTGCTTCCATTTCCAGTTTTAACCAGAAGTGCAAGATGATTAGTCTGTAGTGTTTTTTCCAGAGTTTTTGGGTTACAACTGGAGTACCTTCTTAAGATATCACTTTTATGTCTGAAGCACTTCCCGTTATTTGTGTCATTTATATGATTGTCAGGTGTATAACGGCTGTGTAGCGCTATGTACATTAATGGTGCTATATAAATCAAGATATACATGCTTGCAGTCTTTGGTCTACTTAAGAAAATATGCACTTAACACAAAAAAAATCTGTAGTAGCAAATTGTGTCCGAAAAATATAAGCACGCTTCAAAATGTGCACAGTTCAATCCGAGCACAAAGTCACTACTGTACTTATTAAAGTTTAAATTTAATATACAAAAATAGTTCAGTGCTTAGATTCCAGAAAAAGATTGCAAAGACATACAGTACAATAAATGTAGACAGTTTCTTCAAAATAAAAGGATAAACAAAAATACAATACGTTACCACATAATATCTGATCCTTTCCAAAAAGGTAATTGGAGCATGACATATGAGAATTTACGTGTCTGACCTCAGAATACACCACCTATTAAATTCTGATTTCATATCTCAATTGCATGGCTTATATCTTAACCTTCCTGCATTGGAACATGGTATTAGCCCTTCATCAATCTGCAGTCAGTGACCTTTTTATCACTTTGGGGGGGGGGGGGAATAACTTTAAAAAAGCTATCTTGACATATAAAATGTCCCATATCTTTATTCCTAGAATACTTAGAAGAACGTGATGTATATATTCGGGTGAGTTTGCCACAGTAAAAGAGACTATTTTTGACTGGCTTACTCCTAAATTTGAATGACAAATGGATATCTGTCCTTTGGCCTTTGCAACCTCAAACGTGAAGTGCTTGGCATTCTTTGATTCGGATAGGATAAGTAAATTGCTACATATGAGTATGGCAGGACGGCATCGCGGTAGGGTTAGTAAGAGTCCAAACAGTATGTTTTTAGGCTTTAACCATCATTGGTTTATTTTGCACAACAAAACAAATAGGCACACTGTCCCTTTAAGGCAAATCTGCAACTAGCCTCTCCAGAGATGTTTAACCACCTGAATGCTGGAAAGCACACATACTGCACTTCACTTTAGTATACAGAGACTGACACTGTCACACGGCACAGACAGAAAAGAAAGGTATTGCTAAAAATAAAATATTCTGAATCATAATCAAAAAGTTAAGTGACAGTGTGGCTAATGTGTGTCAAACTAAAATGACTACAGTCACAATCGAACGAAAGGTGTATAAGGGAATAAATAACAATTTCAACTGTGCATCAAGTTTAAATAACAAAGTGCAAGTGACCCAACATGAATTGGAGTACTAGAAGGAGCAAGTAGATATGAGAATAATAAATATCTAGGTGCTATAACACCAGAGTGCATCATTGTAGACTGGGAATAGACAATGCATAAGTAGAAGCAAATCCTTCAAATAATGTGATATAGTAAAAATAGCGATTTGAAAGATGGCCGTTCACTACAAAAGGACACTCAGGAAATAGTGCACACTAAGAAACCACATAAGAAGGATATCAATAATATTTAATGCCAGTGCCTTGTGTGATGTAACATAATAGGGCTGCTGCAGCTCTAAAGATGGACGCCAGCTCAGAACAATCTATCTTTATAAAATGCACAGTATCAACAGGGTGAGTGTGTATTCAATGAGATCTGGTGCCAAAAGAATTCAAACACATCAAATCCAACACATATCTCTATATGTAGGTATACCCATAATAAAAGAGGTCATGAAATGTGTGAATAGGTGAAAATAAACTAGATCTCAGGAGTTGGAACCTAGGGTTTAGCAGCAGATAAGGATCCAATAGATGGGCTGATAAATTGTGCGGATCATAAATAATAGCCTAACTACTGAGTAGTGGATGTGGTAGTGGATATATGTGGGTAAAAACCTTGTGCCAACTTTGCCGGAGAGTCCTTAAGCATCCAGGGCCCATAAGAAATCTTGACACCCCACTGGCCAAACATTCTTGAGACACATGATGGAGAATCTAAAGAACTTTAATTCACAGGGATTGAACCTGAGGTTCTCAGGAGGCAACTGAGACAGGGAGCTTCTTAAGAGAGAATCCAGATGGATTTACACATTAGGAACCCTGGCCTAAATGAAGGGTTTGTGTTCTCCCCCTTCATTTAATTTGCATAGAGCTACGAACCTACATAACCACTCTTATCAATTTAGGGTATAACCATCGTAGTCCTTCCACTAAGTAATTATGCTATTTATGATCCGCATGATTTATTTATCCATCTATTGGACCCTTATCTGCTACTAAACTCTAGGTTTGGACTCTATATTAGATCTAAGAGGGGCCTGTTTACATTAAACCTAGTATTTCGTTTTCCTGATCACCCTGGCAGTGGGCACCTTTTGGGTTAATCCCTTCTCACTCTAGGTAGGACAGGAAATAGACTTTTGCAGGTAGGCCATAAAAGGCCCCTCCCTCTAATTGCACCTTAGTCTTTTTCCTGTCCTCACAGCTAGGAGTAGGATTTTTTATTTTCTAAGGGACTCACCTAACTGCACTTTTTGCAGTGATCCAGGGATCTCAACCTTTCTGCCCTGAAGCTCCGATCGACGCGCCCCTGAGGGTGGCAAGACGGAGACCCCCAGGAGTCGGGGGAACCCCCAGGAACCCTGTCACGGGCGGGGGAGCAGCTGCGAGCCGTGTGAAGGCTCATATTGACCGCACTAGCGTCTGGAACGCTGCGGTAGAAGAAACCCCCAGGAGCCCGGTACAGCGCGGGGGGAGCAGCTGCAGCTGTGAGCCGTGTAAAGGCTCAGATTGACCGCACTAGTGTCTGGAACGCTGCGGTAGAGGGAACAGTGCACGCGACCGCACGGGAGCGAGCGCGTCACGTTCCGGCCGGCGGATGCGTGCACAGACACGCAAGCCGTGCACGAGCACTGTGGTGACGTCATAGGAGCGACGGACACACTGTGTGTGTGTGTGTTTGAAAGAAAAGCTGCAGCATGGAACGCTCAGCAGGGAGAAGCCAAGTGCTGGATATGGATTCTAAGATGGAGACTCCTAAAAGTTTACTTCCCAAGACTAGGTGAGTCCTTAGTTTTAGTACTATATGGGAAAGAGAGAGGATCTATATACATTAGGGTGTATATTTAGTATTTATTTTGTTTTTATTAAAATAGCTCGGTGGTTACCCTTCCAGAAGCAGAATCTTCAAAGGGTACTGGGGAATCCCTGCCGCATAAGAGAAAAGTCGCTAAAAAGACTAAATGGTGCGCTGCATACGAGAAGCCAGCTCTGATGGGAAAGAAGCTGTGTGAAGATTGTCTTAAGGCAGCAGCTGGGGATTCTAACGAGCAAATGAGCACCTTCCTTGTACTAATGAAGGAGGCAGTTAAGCAGAGTGTGGATGCTGCTTTTCAACAGGCAGTTAACCCTACGCAGAAAAGGTCAAGATCCCAAACCAGTTTGGATAAGGGAAAAGGCTTTTCATCTGACGAATCAGACATAGAATGCTTTCAGGTGTCAGAAGGTAAATTGGATTCATCAGATCAAGATATTCAGGAGGATGAATCTGAATTTGATGTAGAAATGGTGGACCCACTCATCAAAGCCATGAGACAGGCTTTAGCATTGGAAGATACTGAAGAATTGACCCACAGGAAAGATAAACTGTTTGGGTCAAGACAGAAAAAAAAGTAGAGTTTTTCCTATACATCAGGTGATCAAGGACCTTATTCAATCAGAACTGGCGCGGCCAGACGCCAAAGTATTTACACCTTAAAGATTTGGGAAAATGTATCCGTTTCCACAGGAAGATGTCAAATTTTGGGATGTCAGCCCAAAGGTGGATACTGCTATATCCAGAATAGTAAAAAAGACCACGATCCCAATAGAAGAATCTGCAAGCTTGAAGGACACTATGGATAGGAAAATGGATTACGTATTAAAAAAGGCATACGTCACAGCGGGAACAGCCTGTAAACCAGCCATAGCAACTACATCGGCAGCAAGGGCAATGCGTATCTGGATTGCCAACATAGAGGAGGCACTAGACAAAGGTGTAAAAAGAAGTTCTATCCTAAAGGCGCTGTCTGAAGTAAAATGGGCGACAGACTACATAGCGGAGGCTTCTTTGGGTGCGGTCAGATTAGCAGCCAAATCTATGGCCTTAGCTGTGTCAGCAAGAAGGGCTTTATGGCTCAGACAATGGATGGCGGACGCAGCGTCAAAGAATAGCTTATGCGGATTACCGTTTGAGGGAGAATTCCTGTTTGGCAACAAGCTGGATGCTATAATAACAAAAGCATCAGGAGGTAAGAGTAGTTTTTTGCCCCAGGAAAACAGGAACAGAAGATTCGGTTTCCAGCAGTCTAATAGAAATCAGTACAAGGAGGCAAAAAACATATAGACCTGGCAGATCGATTTCAAGGCAAGCAGCATGGAGAGGTAGTCAGAACCGGCTTTATCGAGGCGCCAGAGGAAGAGGATCATTTGCCAGGAACAAATTCGCATGAAGGTCAAAGGGCCCAGCAGTTGCCAGTGGGAGGAAGACTGACGCAGTTTTCTGCAAAATGGGCCCAAACAATACAGGACAAATGGGTATTGGAAACCATTCGTCGGGGGTACAGCATAGAGTTCAAAGAAATGCCAAAAAGAAATATATGCCTAACAACAAGTGTACAGGCCAAGGCAAATGAATTCAGTTTTAAAAAAGTTACTACAAGCAGAAGTAATAACGAAGGTACCTCAGGAAGACAGAGGAGGTGGAATTTATTCCAGAATATTCCTAGTACAAAAGTCTTCAGGAGATTACAGAGCAATCCTAGACCTAAGAAAGGTAAATTCATTCTTGAAAATAAGAAAATTCAAGATGGTATCTTTTGAACCTTATCATTCAAGAGGTACAACCAGGAGACTGGATTGTATCGATAGACTTAAGGGACGCTTATCTACACGTGCCCGTATCAAGGAGACACCAAAGATTCCTAAGGTTCGCAGTGAACCAACATCATTATCAGTACACAGCACCGCCATTCGGTCTGGCGACCTCTCCAAGGACATGTGCAAAAGTTCTAGCCCCATTAGTGGCAGAAATGAGAAAAAGAGGGGTAGAAATATACCCATACCTGGACGACATCTTGGTAAAGTCATAGTCGGGAGAAATTAGAACAAGACCAGGAGATGGTCATAACCTTCTTGGAACAACACGGATGGTTAATAAACAGAGACAAGAGTCACCTAGCACCAACTCAACTGCTAAAGTTTTTTGGGGTGGAATTCAACACGGCAAAAGGAGAGATGAGGATGCCAGACACAAGGAGGCAAGACATAGCACTGCAAGCGAGGAAGCTCAGGAAAGCAACCAGAACTTCAGCAGAAGAATGCATGAAGCTTCTAGGGAAATTCGCTTCAACACTAAGCGTCATAAAATGGGCAGCGCTCCATATGAGGTCGTTACAAAACAATTTTTTACAACAATGGAACGGGAACCACAAGGATACAAGACAAAGAATCTTGTTACACCCACACACAAAAGAAGAATTAAAGTGGTGGGAAGATACCCAAAATCTGGGGAAAGGACGGACACTACACCCAGTACAGTGGGAAATAATCACAACAGATGCCAGCAACGCAGGTTGGGGTGCCCAAATGGGAGAAACACTGGTGCAAGGAACCTGGACAAACCAGGAACAGCATCTTCCATCAAATCTGCTAGAACTAAAAGCAGTACAAAGGGCCCTGGAAGCTTTCCAAGACCAAATAAAAGATGGCAATATAAAGATAAAGTCAGACAACCGGTCGGTTGTAAAGTATATAGCCAAACAAGGGGGAACCAGGAGCAGAAAGCTGATCTCACAGCAGAAATTCTCTCTTGGGCAGAGGGCCACTTATCAGAGATCACAGGTCTGGAAAATGTCACAGCAGACTTTCTACGTCGTAACATTATACACCCAGGAGAATGGGCACTAGACCCACAGGTGTTTCAAGAGCTGGTAGAGCGATGGGGTCAGCCAGACATAGATCTCATGGCGACACACCAGAACCGCAAGGTAAAGAACTACTGTGCAAGGCTGTTTCATCCAAGCGCAAAAAACACAGATGCTCTCAGCTTCAAATGGGATTTCAAGTTGGCATACCTGTTTCTCCCAATTCCCCTAATTCCGAAAACAATCAGGAAAATCAGGGAAGACCAAACGGAAGTGATATTGATAGCACCATTCTGGCCAAGAAGGCCTTGGTTCACACACTTGGTAAATATGGCAGTGGATATACCATGGCACATACCAGATCGCAAAGGACTTAGCGACAGGGGCCAATATGCCATCCGAACGCCAAACAATGGGCCTTGACGGCATGGCGATTGAGCGGGAAACATTGAGGTTAAAAGGTTGTTCAGACAAAACAATTCAGACCCTATTACACGCAAGAAAAGGATCCACATCAAAAGTGTACCATAGAATCTGGCTTTGTTTCCGGGACAATTTCCTCTCACCAAGAATTGTGTCAATAGTGGAGTTCTTGCAAAAGGGATTTGAGAAAGGTCTCAGCTTCAGCTCTCTGAAAGTACAGGTGTCTGCACTATCAGCCTTATTGGAGAGAAATCTGGCAATGGAAAGCTTTAATCATCCGGTTCTTGCAAGCAGTTAAAAGACTAAGACCTCAAATTAAAAACCGGGTACTGACATGGGACCTGTCTCTAGTATTCGATGTATTAACGGCACCTCCTTTCGAACCTATACAAGAGATAGGTTTGAGATGGTTATCATGGAAGACGGCGTTCTTGATTGCAATCACCTCAGCAAGGAGAGTGGGAGAACTACACGCACTATCAGCTAAGGAACCATTCCTAGTCGTGCATCAAGACATGGCAGTTCTCAGACCAGTGCACCAATTCTTGCCAAAGGTCATATTACAGTTCCATATGGATCAGGAAATCGTGATTCGATCATTCTGTCCAGATCCAAAGAACAAGAGAGAGGAGAGATTACACAAACTAGATGTTGTGAGATGCCTAAAGTTATATATAGAAAGGATGCGAGATGTGAGAAAATCGGACAGATTATTCATCATACCAGAAGGACCGAAGAAAGGTCAAGCGGCATCCAAGACAACAATTTCCCAATGGATAGTGTCTTTTATTAAAAAAGCTTTTGAGAGCAAAGGACAAGATAAACCTTTGAACATTAAAGCTCATTCTACAAGGGCCATGTCTACGTCATGGACATTTAAAGCCCAGGCTACACCAGGACAGATATGCAAAGCAGCGGTCTGGTCCTCATTCAATACATTCTTGAAATACTACAAACTAGACATACAATCATCAGCTGACGCAAGCTTTGGGCGTAGAGTTCTACAATCTGTAGTGAAATAAAGTGTAAAGTGAATTAATAAAGGTCAAAACTGATAACGGCATTGACTAGTGGTTTATTTCTTATGTATCCCTCCCTAAATTTGTCACTGCTGGTGTATGTCCCAAAGGTGCCCACTACCAGGGTGATCAGGAAAGAAGAAAATTTAAAACAACTTACCGTCATTTTCTTTTCCTGGAACCATGGCAGTGAGCACATAGCTACCCTCCCTATGTATGTCTAATGCCTATCAGTTATATTTTTCAGCTATGGAAGAATCATAAAACTAAGGTGCAGGTAGAGGGAGGGGCCTTTTATGGCCTACCTGCAAAAGTCTATTTCCTGTCCTACCTAGAGTGAGAAGGGATTAACTCAAAGGTGCCCACTGCCATGGTTCCAGGAATTTTTTTTTACAGCAAGTTGTTTTAAATTTTCTTCTTTATCAGACTGTGAAAATAGTCTTCGAATTTCTGATCTGGTATTCATATACATTTTCTTCCCTTCTTTCAGTTATATATCATGTTCTGCTTCTACTTTTGTGTCGCATTTATTGACATCAGCAGACTACCACAATCTGATACTTGACATTATATACGTTCTTCTTTTCCCCTACTAAATACAATGGAGATTAACATTTAGAATAAGATTATATTGGTATGTGTAGACTTTCTGGATGTACATTCTGCCAGTATACTGCACATTGAACTCTACCTACTTACCTGTTCGATTGTATCCTAGTACAGACCGGGTTAATGTACACCCCTTCACCATGGCAACGGCTGGCTATATATACCTCCAACTTGCAAGGCGGCGGAACCACCCAAGAAAAAGTGCCCGTAGCATGAAATGTATGTCGGTGATTATGGGACGCCAGCAAAGTTTGTTTCTATTGTAGGGAAAGGACAAGTCCGCTCACACCGACCGGCGTGTTTCTCTCTCTAGGGGGGTGGGATAGTGACATGATTTTCCGGCCGGCACAAGCCATTATAGCATTAATCCAAGAGCTGCAGAATGATAAGATGATTATTGTGAGGTCCGGAGTGGCAGGTAATATGTAACCATTTGCATACACTCCACAATCCCACAATAGTGAACACCCCCCTTTTAATGTTGGCTGCGGTCTTAATTCACCTGACACCTGGTGACCTCCCTCATGGATGAGAAATAGCTTATTTAGTTTATCACATGGTTATACTATACTTATACCTTTTTAAAGGATTCTTCTACAGAGGAAAGAATTACATAATACTCAGGGAAAGGTTTTTACTTTCTGAGACCTAACTTGTTTTTATCATTCCCTTAAACCAGTATTTCCCAATTAAATTTAGTCGTGGAACCCTTTTATATTTTGTAAAACAGAATGGAACCCCTTAAATATTTTCTTGGTTCAAGATCATTTTTAAAAGACCCCCACCGCCCCAATACATTTTTAATAGACCCCCACTGCCCCAATGCATTTTTAAAAGATCCCCACCGCCCTAATACATTTTTAAAAGACCCCCACAGCCCCAATGCATTTTTAAAAGACCACCAAAGCCCCAATGCATTTTTAGAAGACCCCCACGGCCCCAATGCATTTTTAAAAGACCCCCACCATCCCAATACATTTTAAAATGACCACAACCACCCCAATACATTTTTATAAGACCCCCACTGCTCCCTCCCCCCAGTGTCTCTCTCCCTCCCCCCAGTGTCTCTCCCTCCAGCCAGTGTGTCACTTCCTCCCCCCAATGTCTATCATTCTCCCTCCCCAGTGTCTCTCACTCTCCCTTCCCTCCAGTGTCTCTCACCTTCCCCCAGTGTGTCTCCCCCTGCCCCCACTATGTCTTACACCCCCATGTCTCTTTCACCCCCCCTCTGCCCATGTCTCTCTTTCACCCCCCCTCTGCCCTTCTCTATTTCACCCACCCTCTGCCCATGTCTCTTTCAACCCCCCGCTCTGCCCTTGTCTCTCTTTCACCCCCCTCTGCCAATGTTTCTATTTCACCCTCCCCCTCTGCCCTTGTCCCTCTTTCACCCCCCCTCTGTTCATGTTTCTCTTTCACCCTCCCCCCTCTGCCCATGTCTCTCTTTCACCCTCCCCCTCTGCCCATGTCTCTCTTTCACCCTCCCCCTCTGTTCATGTCTCTCACCCTCCCCCTCTGTTCATGTCTCTCTTTCACCCTCCCCCTCTATTCATGTTTCTCTTTCACCCTCCCCCCTCTGCCCATATCTCTCTTTCACCCCCCTCTGCCCATTTCTCTCTTACACAATGACCCTCACACACACTCTCAAACGCTCACACACTCACCGTATCAAATGTAGACGAGGTGCTTGCTGTATTAGCTGTGTAGCACAGTGCCACCTAATGCCTGACTTAGAAATTGCAGCTACAGACAGACTGCTTTTTTGACGGGGAAATCCGGCACAGTGAGTGCAGGTGGCCCGTCTGTCGGCGGAACCCCTGGGACTACTACGCGGAACCCTATTTGGGAAACGCTGCCTTAAACAAATATAATGTTTCCCTATTCCCCAAGTAACTTTTTCATTTTTATATTTTAGCTACCATTAAACATATCTCATGATTTTATCCCTATTAGGGGCATACCTTCATATAGTAATATATGCTGATGTTAATGTTCATTTGAATTCTTGGTATTTTTTGATTGTTTGTGACGTCAGCGACTCCAATTTAGTTTGTTCCTATTGTAGGGAGAGGACATGTCCGTCTAAACCGGCCTGTTTCTCTAGGTGGGATAGTGAAGGGAATCTCCGGATGGCATAGCTGTCACAATATATATTGGAGTCGCCGAATGAGAGATCACTGCAAAGTCCTGAGTGGCAGATTATGTGTAACCATCTACATGAATTTTGCTACCCCACAAAACTGAACACCCCTCCTTATGTGGCTTGTTACTGTGCAGTATTTCACGAGTGTCCGTTTGTAGTGAACAGCCATCTTTCAAGCTGCTATTTTCACTGTCACTTTATATGAAGGATTTTCTTCTACTTATGCATGGTTAATTCCCAGTCCACAGTTAATTACTCTTGTGTTATAGCACCTGGATATGTTTTCTTCTCATATCCGTTTGCTCCTTCTAGTACTTCAGGTCATGTTGGGTCACTTACACTTTATGTCCACTTAAAGCACAGTTTACATTGTTATTAATTCACTTATACACATTTTTGTTCGATTTTGACTGTAGTCATCGTTTTATTTTGTTTTGACACACATTAGCCACACTGTCACTTTACTTTTTTGTTACGATTCACGATATTTTATTTTGGGTTAGCTATAGCTTTCTTTTCTGTCTGTGCCGTTATACTGTATGTAGCAATTTGCTTATCCCACTACTATCCTTATTTTTGATACCTGGTAACTTATGTCATGTTTATCGTTATGAGTGTGTAGGATTCATGTTTTAGTCTATCTCCATCCTTGATAGGGATACACTCCACACCTATCTTGGGACTACTGTATATAAGTAATTTTTAGTAAAGTTTTAGTTTCATTCACTTTTACACTTTCAGTTTAAAGTGTGCTATTCGTTAATGGTTCCTTTCCCTCCACGTCTACCCGATCATTTTCCCTTCTTGCACCTCTATTCTGTTTAAATAGGCTGATGCAAAAACACTACCCCTCCCCATTTTTGATATCTACATTCTATGATTTGTATGATTGTAAATGTTACAAAGATCCATCTGTAACTATTGTGAATCGTTGTTGGACCCATGATATTTTACATTTAGAAAACGTACACAGCATTTGGACTGTCGTCCTAGCCACACATCCTGATATTCTGCAGAATACCAAAAAATGCCTTTCAAGTTACATTATAATCTTTCCGGTTATTTCTACTGTTAGAGAAGACATAACACCAGATTCCTAAAATCAGGTATTTGCCTGATAACCTCACTCCTATAAAACGAACAAAAAAAAACCTGGTATGGTCAGTGGCTTGAACTGCTGTAAAAACCAACTCTCTGTATTTTTAAGACAACTTGGTGCTTAACTAAACTGTCTGTATCCCAGTTTATTAAAATACTGAATGTGTTCATGATATTTTTATTACAGTATTAAACAGGTTGATATTAGTGGATAAATTTTAGTTTTCACTGGAATGTGGAACATATATAATTTTTGTAACAAAATAATTAGTAATTACTCATTAGTTTACAGTGAATCAATGTTTTTGCTTTTATTTAGAAAATCATATAAATTGCAAGTAATCTATCCGCAATAAGTGATCAAATATACAGTTATATAACTAGTAATCACTAAAATACCCGTACATAAAAGTATTTATCTTGTTTCTCCACAGGAGTTCTTTGAAAGAAAGAAACTCAAATCGAAATTGAAACTGTTAAACTCTACATCACCCAAAAGCTCATCTTTTAGTTTAGATTTGCTTAACCTGTACGTTGTTAATCAAATAGCCAGCAAGAAAGAAATTACCAGTAAGTTAAAAGTATTTTCTCTGTTTACAATTTGTTTTTCTTTGTTTTTACATATAGGTGGGGTACTGAAATAATAAGATTCTTATTCTTGCTAACCAAATTTATGGACAATTAGTTTATCCCAGGACCATTTAAGATATGAAAAAATAACAATGGAAGACAAAAATAAGTAAAGTATAAACCCCACCAACAACAAAGGAGAGGGAAGTCTGCTCAGGACTCAACTCACTCAGAGATAGTGGTCGATAATGAGTTAACTCAAATCCCCAGAGGGGGGGGGGGGGGGGGAGGCACACACCAATAGGTAGGTAGATAATACTAATGAAACACACCAACACAAAGATACTGATTATTGGTGTGCACTCTGAGTTAGAAATGAACTAGTATGTACAAACGAACAGAATAGTGGTGTGCAATGTTGAATCTAAAAATTAATTTTTAATAGACACTTAAAACACTGTACACAAACTAAATCTAAAATCAACTAAATAAGATGCCTGTATCTAGTGAAAGAACTCTGATGCTAAAGTTTGGAGATAGGGTCTGTTTGCTCAGAACAGCGATGTTGCATGAGGCTAGCTGTTAAAACCCCACATTAAAGTTTATTGTTCACACTGTGAGGATAAGCATTTAAAAGAATCAAAAGTACTTGCTTATATTTTTCTTAAAGGTTTCTCAGTCACCAATAGTAAAAAAAGTTATATGGGTGCTCTAGCAACTGGATCAAAAAATAATGTTGTGTAACCAGAGAGATATCCAGTGTGGGTAATGATAGGTGTATGTGTGTATGTGTGTGTATGTGTATATGTGTGTGATATATATATATATATATATATATATATATATATATATATATATATATATATATATATATATATATATATAACACACACACACACACACACACACACACACACACACACACACACACACACACACACACACACACACACACACACACACACACACACACACACGTATACATACAGTCCTGATGTCTTGGAAATACGAATAAATTGACAAATGTCCCCTGAAGGATTGAAAAAAGTTAGGTGCCCTACACTTGATCAAAACCTCTTTGAAGATTCTATTTTTGGAAGACAGCCCCAATCAGGCTATATGCTACTAACAGTATTAGTAGATGCTGCCCACTCCAGGAATATCTCTGTGGCGTGCCAACCGCTGCAGGTGAATCCAGTAGAAAATAAACACACAGATACCCAACAAGCTCTGAGAAACCCCAACCATTACCACATAATATATATATATGTATATAAGTGTCAAAAGGAGTGCTAGTGTGTGTGGCTAAATGTATATGTAACGGGTTTCCCCCCCCCCAAATCGCAGATATAGTGTGGGGTGCAAGAGAACATACAATGTTACCATAGGTGTGTGTGCTTTACCTGTTGGCTCGCAGGAGGGCTGAGCTTCCGCCACGGGGAACCTGGGGCAATTATACTAGGGGTACTCACTTACAACGATGCAGCGCCTCCACCTGCGATGGCTCCCACCAGAGGGGGAGTGGTTCCTCACAGGACAATCACAATAATCAATACTCACACACAGATATAAAATAACTAATACTATTTACTTAAGAACATGAGATAACACATATCATGACAATACCAACATAAACGGTGTCCCTCTCTAGAGGAGACACTTACCACTGCGTCGCGCAGGACGCTTTCCCAACACCAGGTGATCCCACCCAGTGTCCCACACTCTTGTAGAGAGAAGCAATGGGTGACTGCGCAGTCACAATTACACTAAGGGCCCGTTGGTGCACTTGTGTATTAGATAGTACCTGCCGAGCACTCCCGTGCTCGGATCTCCAACTGGCTTCACAAAGGATCAGTCGTAGGATGACGTCAGCTGATCCCCAACCGGACTCCTTGCACGCGGAGCGCCGAGGGCGATCCCACCCTGGAAACAGTCCCTTAGGACCCCAACTTGGATCCGAACCTCTTAGCAGGAACCGCAGCGTCCGCTGTGTCCCTATCTAATCTACCCTACCGTGACAGGATCCCTAACATAGGACCTGTCCCTACAGCACTAAATGACACGCACTATACTATTGGATGTCCCTACAGCACAGCAACCTGTAATGGCTTTGGGGGAATCTCCTAGGGGCCTATAGGGGTAGCCTATCTTATGCAGGGGTCCTTGACCCCCTGCACCCGCACTACCTCCTCCCGAACTACCAAAGTCCCCTCAGCCTCACTATTACCTAACGGGTCCCAGCGCCTACAGCAGCAAGCTGTAGCTCACTGGATGCTGGCAGCCAACGTGCTGCGCAACAAGGTGCCTGCCTGTCAGACCTCACAGCACTGACAGCCGTGACTCTGACAAGGCAGCACTATACTAAGGGCAGCGTCCCTATCTTGGGCCTCCCTCAGCACTTACCCACTAACCTAGTGGGGAGTTGGGGCCTACCTGGGGTGTGGGTACCTATATGGGGCAGGAGCTGCACTCGCTCCCCGCACCCTTCCTTCCCTCACAGCTCCCTGACTCCAACTTGCAAACCTGAGTGACAGGGTCCCTTAACCTAGGGCAGTCCCTGGCAACACTCACTACATTGCGGTAACTAGCTACCTCGGGCCCTGGGGGTGCTGGCCTAGTACACGGAGTCCCTGACTCCCGTACCCTACCTCCTTCCCCGGGCTGCTCCTGTCTCTCACTGACTAGCGTGGGCTCAGCGCGAATTGTATCCACTTGCTTTTAGGAAGCTCCTAAGCCCTATTGGCTCCCTGGTATCATATGGGGCATACAGAGGCTACTGGGACTCGTAGTCCCTACTTAGAACCTCCCCTAATAGGCTATAGCTTCGTGGGCTTGCCTGCGCAAGCTTTCGGGGGCTGCCTCAACCTCTCCCTTCCTATTCTCACGCTCGCGCGACCTTTCCCTGGCTCTGGGGTCTTCCTTGCATGCGCGAGTATCCGGGCAATGGCGGCGCCCTTACCGCCCGGCTCCAAGATCGCCGGGAGCCCTGTGACGCGCGTGCGGCCTTGGCAACCGGCCACACGCATCCCCGGCAACCCCCGAGCCGGGACCTGACCGCCCTCTCGCCGGACGGAGCCGCCATTGGACGCGGCGGCCCCCGCGATCGGCAGCTAGGTGAGGGGGGCACTGACAGGCTGGGGAGACCTGGCTACATCTACAACAACAAAAACAAACAAAAATGCCTAAAGCTACTTCCAATGTGACAAAAATACACAGTACAATACCTATATATTCTCTTCAATCCAGTAGAAAATAGTTGAAAAAAGCAGTGCACAGCCAAGGGAAAAGGGTCCAAAAAATGTTCTTCCTTTATTATACCAAATGTTACAAATATGAGGTACTGTACACAGCTCTCCTACCCGTTTCGTGCGGTAAGTACTTTCTTGCCATACGAAACACGTAGGAGAGCTGTGTACCTCCTATTTTTAACCATGTTATAATAAAGGAAGACCTTTTTTTTGGAGCCTTTTCCCTTGGATGTGCACTGCTTTTTTCAACTCTTTTCTCAGTCACCAAGTTTAAATTCTGTAAAAGTATCAGTCATTAGTTCAATGTGGCCCTCAGCAGGCCTACACTTTTAACTATTTCTGTACTAGATAAGGGTTAATCTTTTAGGACAAGTACATAAATATAGAAATGTTAAGTTGAGTTATTTGTCTGTTAAAGTATGTTTTAAAGAACACGGTGTGCAACTGTCATTTTCAACACAAATTGGAAATTGTAGTGTATACTTTACCCATTACAGCCAGGCATCCTTTTTTTGGATAACCAAGTACTGTGCACTCTACATTTCCTTTTATATTGGTTAATTCCTTGGTCATTCCTAAAGTCTGCTGTGCTGAGAGATTTTACAACCACTTATGCTTGAGATATGAAAAATACAAAGTGGACAAGTAGGATATGCTTTCACCAGTAGAGGCACAAAAGTAGAGGCACCAAAAAGAGGCAAAAGCACATGACATTTAAATAAAAACAAGCTTTTCACAATAAAGCCATTGATTGACTGTGATAAACCATGCCCACAATATGGGCATGGATTGCCACACTGACAATGAATGGGCAACCTCAAAAAAAAAATAACAAAAAGTACAATACATTAAAATGAAATAAAAACAAACATTTGCAAAAAAAAATGCATTGATTGTCACTGTCATTATCAGTACCCAGAAAGGAGCATAGATAAACACATTGACAGTCAATGGGCAACCTAAAAAAATACACAATGAAATAAAACCATATTGTGGGCATGGTTTACCACAGTAACAATCAACAGCTTTATTGTGAAATGTTTGTTTTTATTTAAATGTTTTATTTTGTGCCTCTTTTTTTCTTTAGCTTTCCCATTCATTGCTATTGTGGCAATCCATGCCCATATTGGTGGCATGGTTTACCTCTGTGACAATGAATGGGTAGAGGGGGTGGGGGTAGTTGCCGGGGAGGGTGGTTAGGCATCCCGGGGGGGGGGTGGGGGAGGAGGGAGGGTTTTAACCCCTTAATTACTATAGCGGTTACTAATCGCAAAGGTGATTTAAGGGGTTAGTTGCCAGTAATTTTTTTATTTATTGTAATATTGCTGCCCCCGGAGGATGACGAGGACGGCTTCATTTTCATAAGTAGAACTTTAATTTACTTTATGCTGGCTGGCTAATGTTGTATTTTTAATGGGCAAATGCGCTATTATCCATACCTGGTTAATAGGAATTTTGCCCATTGCATTGGGGGTTTATGTACAGTTTATGTATTGCACTGTTATGTTTTTGTTTTTTTTTTTGAAAGGGGAAAAGCGCTATTAGCCATCTTTGGCTAATAGCATTTTTACCCATTTGTGTGTGGTGGTATTGTTACAGGGGGTGGGTAAACTTGGTAGTTGCTCCAGGGTGGGTGTTTAGGCCTTGCGGGAGGGTAGCGTGTGGGGTTAACCCCTTCATTACCTTAGCGGTTGTAACTGCTACGGTAATGAAGGATTTATCTCCTACTGCAACCCTCCCCCGCAAGGCCTAAAGACCCACCCTGGGGCAACTACAAGCTTCAGCCAGCCCCTGTACCAACAACAAAGCAGTGCCTGCTATTTAACCCCTTTATTACCTTAGCGGTTAGCCACTAAGGTATTGAACCTGGCTGCAATTTTATTTTTACTGCATAGGATTGAATACAGGGGTCTCTGGAGCTGAAATAAATATGCGGGTCAGCTCCGGAGACACGCTGGGACTCCCAGAGACCCACCAGTATTAATCCTATACAGTGAAAATAAAAGAAAGTCTTTGTTATGCATATCGCTATTCTGATAGCACCACCCTTTAGCTGGCGACAAAAGAATGCAAGTTTTTATAGTACAATATGCATATCAGAGTTTCGTTTCTGGCAAAAAATGCGATTTGTGCCATTTTTTCACCCGCACTACTTCTTAGAGTCAGAGTGTTATAGCTCGGCAAAAAGCCGTTTTAGCACGATATTGCACTGTTATCAGAGCTTTGTGAATAGCTATATGTGCAAGATTGCAATAAAAGGGCATTTATATGCAATAAGGCACTTATCAAAGCTTAATGAATAAGCCCCTATATATGACTGACACGCCCTAATAAATCTCTCTGCCCCCCCCCTTCCATGCAATGTTGTTCAACGCGCCCCCCACTGTGCACCGCTGGATTAGAGTACACCCAACTCTGGCTGGTAACAGCGACTTTTTCCGGTACTCTGTGTCCCAAGACCCTCTTCGTTCTCCGGCAAAATATCTTGTCTCCAGATGAAATCACCCGGACTCTGTTCCTCACGGTCTACTCACTCTCGCATTTGCTGCAGCTGTAAGTCCCGTCACCTTCTGGTAGTAGACTTTACCGATGATACCTGGAGATACAATAAAAATTGTACACTTTTTAGTTGATGAGGAAAGAGCAACAGGGTCACGTTATGATAGTTACCCTTAACAACCGAGTGGACTTACCTCCAAATATAGGTCCTGGTCCAAGTCTAGAGATTGCCCCCAACATATTAACCTTTAATGGATGCTTTGGGCTTGGTTTCATGGATAAACAAAAAAAAATCAGCCATAGTGGAAAATCGTCCTAGGGCGACAGGTGTTTCATCAGAAAATATGACATCCTCAATCTTGTCTCCACTCAATCTATGCACGTGCTTAGTCAACTCTTTTAATTTTGTTAACAAGCCTTATGGGATACGCTCTGCAATAATAATAGAAAAGTAGTTAGAATGGGAAGATGGAATAATGTTCATGCAAATCACTTGGCATGTGCAGAAAAACTGTACAGTAGAGCAATTTGCCTCACACCTTCAGCCCAAATAGTGTCTTTAGACTGATGTTCAACTCACACTGGAATATTATGCTTGTGAAGGAGAATATTCCTAAACGCTGCAGCTGACCGTTCATTTTCCATGCTGAGCTCATCCACCAGCCGAATCGCCCCACTGAAAAGATTAAATTAGACAGATGAAGGCGTATAGAGGCAGAATGTACATTATATACTGTATTGAAAGCATGAGAAGAGTAACAGTGCTCTGTTTACAGTAGTGTACTTACTTTGTTCTGAACCTGTGGACTGTCCTACAAACCTTTGTCTTCCCTTGAGCATGATCCCTAACGCAGCGTAATATCCTTTCCGCTTCTACCGTTGGATTTTCATGGTTGTGAATCCCTTCTTGTACATGTGCATTATTTCTGTACTAGAAAGGAGAGGAACGGGATGCGCACATCTTGAAGAGAAGGGCTGGAGGCAAGTGTCAATGAATGAAGCTTTATTACGGTATCATAGCCAAAAAGTTAAAAACACAGTGAATCCTCTGACGCGTTTCTCGCCACTAGGGCGCTTTATCTATACTAATTGTTTTGGTCAAAGTTGCCATATTGAATGTTTAATGCAGCTTTGTATTGCAGGTTGTATGCTATTGTAAGTGTGCTATAGCAGTAAAGCTACAGGTAGAATTCTTCTTTTGACACTTTGTCACAGACACCAAATCACCAACATTAACACCTTGTATTGTATGTAAGAATGTTGTACCAGCCAATGGGAAGTGTCCAACCTTTGACACCTTAACAGGATAGACATCAACTGTACTATATAAAGTCTCACAGAAATGTGATTGTCATACAATCAGAAAAGGTGGATCTAGATCAGAACTCTTCTCCATCTGTACCAGTTACAGCACTAAGGACCCAAGGAAGGTGCAGGATACTTGTCGATAATAAAACACTCATGCAAAAAATACAGGGGGAAAAGAAAACCCGGTGGAAGCATCCATAATTCCAAAGGGCAAGACCCTAGGACCAATCTGGAAGAAGAAGCAAGCAGCATTGAACATCCCCGCAAAGTTGGTGAAAATATGATTTGAAGGCATGCGTTTTAAAATATAAGTGTGAGATCCTTTCTTTGTTTTTACAGTTTCGAATGAAGACAGATCTTCCTTTCTTGTTAGTAGTTCCACATCTATTCATTCTGAGGCTACATAAGCTTTGTACAGGTATGTGAATGGAGAACCTTCAACAGTATTTGTTAATGATTCTGAATATACATTTCTAAAGTTGGCCCTTTTTCCTATAACCAGCGATATGTGGCAGTTACTACTTTTTCTCACCATCAGCCAAATTATACATAGCAATTAATATTACCTGCTAGCAATGTTGTGGATTAACATACACTTTGTGATCTCAGTATTGATTACTGACACCGTGGGACATTGCCTTTAAAGTTTCATTGTACGGTCATTGGGAACTTATTGTATACAGAGACTGAGCTTAAAGTATACATTATCTGGATTGTCCTCAGGGAAGCATCGCTAGGGGTTTTTATTAATCCCACCATCTGTATAATTAATATTAATAGACAGCAAGAAAACCAGTTATCTTTTAGACACTCCTATTGGAATAATGTTTTCTTATATTTTTATCTCACAGATATCCTCGTGAGATGTCTACTTATACTATCAATCTGTTCTGAAAAAACTCCTTTGTTCCATACTGATCTATCTGCTCTCCAATCTACGGTGTAGGATTAACAGTGTTCCTAATCTCTAAAACCAATGTTTAATATCAAACAAATATTCCTACTTTCTAATGATGCTATTGTCATACTGATTTAACGGTCTTAATGCTACCTCTGCTATACAATTTCAGCAACACTCAAAAATCCTAATTGTAATTATAACGTTTTATACAACATAGACAAAATGGATTCTTGAATCACATTAAACATTTCTACAGTTGTTTCTGCACAAGGTACCTCTACTACTATCGCACCTAGTTTACCCCACCTCAGACCCATCGCATCCCTCTCACCTGCTCGCAACCCAACATGCACCAATTAGGACCGAACTCCAGTCTAAGTTTAACTAGTGCCTGGTTCAGGGATAGCATGGCATTGTCAGGTGTTGTTTTGTTTTTTTTGGACAATTATGAGGCCGGTATACCTTAACTTGTAGCCAGAACCCGTCACTGATCGTGCACAGGTTCTCTGAGCAGGACAATAGACTGGACTTAATGGATAAAAAAAAAAATCAATATTGTGTTGAGAGGATGGACTATCTTGCGAGGTGCTTGGATGGTTTCTATTCGCATGTGGATGGACTGCTGCAAGGGAGATCCACCCTCCTTGTGAATGGACTGCTGCAAGGGAGACCCCCCCCACCCATCCCCAGAATGTCTCTCTAAGAAATATCAGATGCTGGAAGACCATACATGGAATCCTGCTCATTCAGCGATGATGAACATATGTCTTTTGGTAATATACTGTATAGGATTTTCTGTTTTACTCCTTTTATTTTAAGAAAACTGTTCTGCCTCATATTGCAACTGTATGTTTATTTTGTATCTCCTTTCTATAATCTAAGCAGTGTGTGTGTGTATATATATATATATATATATATATATATATATATATATATATATATATATATATATATATATATATATATATATATATATATATATATATATATTATAACATTTAATAAATAATGCTTTGGGCTCTGAATGAACTAATGCGCGCTCTGGAGAGAATAACTTACGAATTCGGGCACATGTTACTACAACTGATTTTGTGTTAAAGTGCATAGTTTTTCCTATAATAAACGGACCTGGGGCCCTGCCAGATATTTTAGTCTAAGATCTGCTATCATATCTGCATAACCTCAGGTGGTGGCAGTGGATAGATATGATGTGCAATTGAGTAGGGGTTAATACTAACTCGTTGGTTTCTTGCAGAGGAGAAAGGGGGGTTGCTAGAGTTGCCTTGTGTATTAACCCTGGTTGCATATCTAAGTCACGTGCTCGTGTGTGCTGTTCGTGGCGGTGGTATATTGGGACGGCTTGAGGAGAGATACAACTCATTTGAGGGACCATTGAAGGGGTGAAGAGTGGGGCAACTTGCGGGTTGTGTATTGATCCTTGATCGTGTGAGAGGGGATACTGTCCATTTGACGGACCCTTGCGGGGGTGAAGAGTGGATGCGCTTGCGAGCGTCGGTATTAACCCTTGTCCCGTATGCAGGTAGCGTGCTAGCAGGGGGTCGTATGTGACAGTGAATATGAAATAAAACTTTATTATTTTTATAATTTGATCTTCCTGGTTCTCTAAGGGTCAACAGGCCGATTTACAGCAATAATCTGTGAAACTACTAATGTCTCTCTACCATTATCCAGCATTGAGTGCTTGAGACAGGGGATATCTTTCTGATCTTTCTTGGATCAACTCTGTAACGTTACCTACAGTAACCATGATGAAAATAGGCAATCGGACCAGAGTCTTAGGGGGAATTTTAGGAAGCCTGGTTGTTCATTTTGTCACAATTATCCTTTTATTATTTCTATTCACCTTGTCTATTAAACTAGCTTTAAGGTAATCCATTTTAACAGTGTCCACAGCACACAGTCATAAACAGTAACACAATATACTGTATAATTGACTAATTACTCCATTATCCACATAGAAGCCAAACAATACTCCAATATTTCATTGTTTGACGGTTACCTTATTATTTTGGACTGTTAACTAAGTAAATTGATGTAGATTTTTAGAAAGGAATAAAGTTAAATCTAAACTAAAAAAACAAGCAAGTACAACCCCACAATATCATACATGGTAAAACACAAGATAATAAATAGTATAAGATTTAAAGTTCCATATTATTCTGCCATATATTCCCCACACATCAATCTCAAAAGAATATATGTTATAGTGCTTGTCATTGAGGTTTTATAGTTTAAAATTGAGTGAATTATAATAGTGTTTAAGAAAAGAGGATTTCTTTTTTAGTTGTTCTTCAGCGATTGGTATCTAGTCCACTAGTTTTTGTTCTATGAATAAGTCTGAAGAGGGCAAAAATGTATCCAAGCATCTTGTATGAAATGAAGAAACATGGAAATATTGCAAGCCGTTCTTTTTCTAAATTGGATTGCTTAAAAAACACTTTTCAGGCATAAGCTTTATACTGTATATGAAAAGGAGATTGATAATGTGTGGTGAATCTAATAGTCAACTTAGGTTACAATGTTAAAAAAAATATTGATGACATCATTGGGTCAATATGATTACATGTGAATTCACAGTAAGAGAATAATACAGGAAGGGCACGTTTTAATGTTATGAAGGATTGGCCTTTAGCATTATAGCTGATTTTTACATAGATAATGAAAGCATTGGGTAAAGAAGCAGGGAAGGAGAAAGGTTCGAAATTGTCACAGGCCAGTATAAGGATATACATGATATGAGACACTTGTTCGTGCCCCCATATAAGCAGGCTTAATCATTTTAGGAGTTGGCTATCCCAGAAAAGTTATTATTGCCCCTACAATAAGATCAGACTTCTAGGACATATGATGGGCGTATTAACAGACACAATTGATCTGATCCACTGTTTTGCAGACTTTCAAGATGCTTTTAGTTTCAGTGTCCCTCATACAAGCAACGTACATTAAACCTTTGCGTCCAATTAATTTTCATTAAGTGTGCCAGCAGGTCTAATTTAATTTTCGGGAAAAAAACCCACATACAGCTCAACCCCGTTATAGCGCAATCCGCTTATAACGCGGTTTGAGCGTGGACCCCGAATATTAAATTCAGTGGCTGCTGGGAGAAGTGCAAGGGGAATGCTGGGGATGTGTGCGGCTGCCAGCACCTCACTCCACCTCTTCCCCCCTCCTCCCGATCCGACATTGGACCACAAGCGGTAAAATATTTTGTCGGATATATTCCGACATAGGACCGCAAAGGGTTAATGTCAAAACGTAGAGATGAGTGGGCGTCATTAGGAACAAATTATTAGCACTAGGTGTCAATTAAGAAGACATTTCTCTAGCTTTGTGTCAAAGTTTATTTTTTAGGAGGATGTACAACAATACCTGCATTTGTGGGTTGAACTAGCCTATATTTCAAATTGCAGCACATTTGTTGTTCAAAGTTGTAACTTCTGGTGGTCTACATATCAAGGCTAAAGTGCAATTCTAAAGCAAACAATTGCACCAAATGTATCAAAGAAAAAAAATCCATTATAAAGGAATCTTTTTATTTGGTTCAGTGTTTTTGCCCTATAATTGTACCACCTTTGCCTTGCTACATACCTGTAGACCCCCACGTCTCTGTGAAGTGCTTACCAAAGGGTGAAGTTAATACATGGTAGTAAGTGACAAACCATCTTATAAGTGGTACTGTACATATGAGGCAATTGGTCCTCTGTATTAAAGCAGCAATATGCCTTATTCAAGCTTTTAGTTTATTTACATAATTTAAACTGGGTGGGGTTCTCCGGTGCTGACCCACACTATTTTTAGCTTTGTGGACCCCTTGGTTCTTTAGATATTTACCCTTCTAGTTGTAGTTGTTTTTGTTTCTGTTCTGAAAATCAAAATGGCCACCATATTGGCTACTGATTGCGCTGTGGCTCCCTATTGGACGAAACAGCCCTTTTTTAATATCAAGGAATAATACAGGCAACTGCAACAGTAAATATCTTGAGAATCTGGGAGATAAATAACGCAGATCATCTCCTCAGGACCTCCTGGTTTAAATGATGTAAATACACTAAATATAAAAATTGGATGATATGCAAATGATGCAGATGCTGCAAATGAAGCATGGTAAGTAGACTCCACAGTTTGAAATCTACATGCTAAAGACCACATTAAACTAAATTCTCTATTTAGTCTAGTGTGATTAGGAAACCATATGTAAGGCTTCATATGTAGCTCCTACCCTAACAACGTGACTTGTCTATCCATTTATGAGTTGTCTAACCCAGCAGAACAGTGAACTAATGGCATTAATTTGGCATGCTGATTTCATATCTTATTTCAGACACAAAGGCAGTACATGTAGATATGAGCAGGGGCACAACATTTCCTGTTGGAAGACATAATGTAGA
Source organism: Ascaphus truei (assembly GCF_040206685.1). Lineage (NCBI taxonomy): Eukaryota > Metazoa > Chordata > Amphibia > Anura > Ascaphidae > Ascaphus > Ascaphus truei. The sequence goes on along the minus strand of NC_134487.1, from coordinate 43,050,781 downwards.
ACTACCAATGTCACCAACCACTATACCATCCAAAATATGTCTAGAAGACTGTGAGATCAAGTAAGTTAAATTAACTATAATTCAGCAAACACACTTTGTGCTACCTTTTTAAAGAATGTGTTTCTTCATGAATTGACAATGCTTTGCTTTTGGAAATCTGGCCATTTTTTTTTCTAAAAAGTGCATTTATATCATCCAACCTTATGAAACAGTGGTTTGTATTCTGTGGTAACCTACTGTTTCCTTGGAGGACCCTATGAATTCCGCACAAAAAAGTCAGCAATGGCAGGTATTTTCCCTTTTAGTTAACTTTTTTGTTATATATGTTTTGTTTATTGGTTATTTATTTATTACAAAAACTATTATTGTGATAATGTTCAACTAATGTTATTCAGGAATAAAAGTTATTAACTTGTCCACGTTGGTGCACGCCATTATTATTTTAGGGAGTGCATGTACATAGCATGATTTATGAAAGATGTAAGCATTTGTAGTTTGTTCTGTACAAATTGCTCTACTTGATGCATATTTGGATTGTTTGTGTAAGGGTTCTGGTCCGGGGTTTTGCTGAAAATTGCCCATATGTGGACGTTGCACCATCTTGGTTCCTGGCAGGCTCCTACTTAAGTCTGCACTTCCTATCAGGAAGTTGCAGAGCAAAGGCACCTGTTTGTCTGCAGTTCCAGCCGTGTTACCTTGTATGTCCTGTCCTCTTGCCTGTGGATTCCCTGTTGCCAACCCCTGCATATGACCCCGCCCTTGCTCCCTGTTTTGATGTCAATCTGTGACCCCAACTACAATAACTGTAAACAGAACTCTCCCCTGGCTCTGGTCGGTGAATATGTACCACTACCTTAGCCCTGTAGGTCCGGTTCCTGATCTGAAATGAACACCGTTATAGTTTGTTAGTTTGAGTCTTCAGAGGTGGGGGATTAAAACCAGCATGAAGAATATTTCTTCTGGTATGTGGAACCAGGCAAACTACAATGAACAAAGATGACTATATTAGGGTATCTGACCGGCCTTTTATGTCACCTGTGAAGGGCATTTTGCTTTCTGAGGTTTGTGAACATGTATTTGGTATACAAGGTTTTTTTTTTTTTTTGTTACTAAAAAATCCCAGGACCATGCAAGTTATTGTTAAACCGATTGACTTAAGTGGCCTTGGACAATTACCCATGAACAGGGAATATATTTTTGATGTTTTGCTATAATTTGGCTAGTCTATTGGATATTATGTAGAAACTTTAAAACCCAGGCTGTTGCTACAGAATAGTCCACAATGGAGAAGTTAGAGAACACGTGGCACTCTCTTGTCATTTGTCAGCCAAGGAAAGGGTCCTGGAAACCTTTTTTCATAACTAGTTTGAGAGTCTAACCCACATTGAATACTTTTGTGGATTGCTGTATATGGTGCAGTCCAGCTAAAGATGCGCAGTATACATAAATATAGGTTCATGTCACTGGAACTGTACAACACAGTAGTCTTACCCTACCTTGCAAGTGATATGTTAGGCTAAGGCCCTGCTGCACGTGCCCGCACGGCCTCCCTGCTTGCTGGCAGCGCGTGCAATTCACTGAACTGCAGTGAAATTTTTCTGGCGCAGGGGGGCATGGCCAAAACGGGTGACCATCACACAGACACAAACACAGCGCAGCACTGCAGACAGCCACACACACACACAAATACACATGGGGGAAATCGGAACAGGGGGCTGGGGGAATCGGAACCGAGGGGGGGGGGGATCGGAGCAGGGGGGGAAATCGGAATGGCTGCTTGGATCCAATCCGTGATTGGTTCCCTTGTGTGCTACGTGACGCGGCACTCGCCGAAACCACAAGCTCCTTGTAGCTCTGGCTGGCTGACGCGTCACAGCACGCAGTCAGCCACGCCGGAAGGAGCAAGTGGGGACCTCCAGACCGGTGGTAAGGGTCTGGTGCGCGTGCGCCGCTGCACGCAGCTGGACCCAAGCCTAAGGTGTGTCATTAGCCACATGGCCCCATATTTCAGGCCTGGTGTGACCACTAAAGACTGCAGTACCTGAGAGTCATGGTTCAATCGGTTCCTCAGCGGCAGTACTCACTGTGACACCACCTGCTGCGCTGTGCATTAGGCTACACTTAAAGTGCCGGCGATGCGACGGTCAGGCTACGGTTGCTGGAAAAATGAAATAGAGATGACTTCCAACGATCGCGACCAAACAGTCGCTCCGTCGCGCTGTCGCGCCGCGCTTACTATAAGCGCACGCGACGGTGGCAATGCATTTGTTTTGCTGCGATGTCGCGTCGCTGTCGCCGGCACTATTAGTGCAGCCTAACTCAGAGTAAGCTTGTGAGAATGAAGTTGTCTCTAGCATCCTCAAAGTGCTGTTTCCAAGTATCCAGAGTCAGAAGCCTTTCATTGAGCCCTCTCATTGGAAGGAAGTTGTCACGGGGGAACGACTGCAAGGCTGGAGTCAAGTTGCTGGATTAAGCAGGCAGGAAGCGATGGTCAGGAACAAACCTTGTTCAAGGGCAAAAGAGGAACAACGAAGTAGAGGTCTGGAAATGAGCAACAACACAGAGGCAGCAATCTTGTTTACATGGTGAACCACAATAAACAGGCAGTGAGCAACAGGAAAGGGAGGATTATAAATGCCGTACTGCATCTAGGGGAGCAGGTGTTGGTCATAAGTAATCAGTGGTTTCCAGGCTGCTCTCTGCAGGAAGCGCATGCCAGACTCGGAAGTCCTGGTGTCAGACAGGTGGTGCTCCAACCTGGGTGCACAGAGACCAACGTTCGAGGTCCGCCAGAGACATCCCTGACAGAAGTTACTGTATCTGGTATTACCATCCACCACTCTACTTACTGTCGCCAGTGTCCTATGTTCCAATGGGGAGGAGCATTGCATGACTGTTGCTGCCATAAAAGATCACGCACAGGACCTGCCAGCAAGGGTCCAATATCTGCTTGATGGAGGAGAAGCAGAAACATCTTGGAGAAACTTCTGCTGCAATAGATCTGCCAGGGCTCTGCATCTTTTTATTTGTGGAGGCAGGGCGGAAACTTTTTTATCGTCTCGCTTCCATGCCCCACTGCCAAATCTTCTGAGATTCACTGCCTCAGTCTCTAAAGAATAGAACACTTTGTGATGGCTTAGCCATGCCCCATTTCCTCTCTCTCCCCTTGTGCTGTTCTGTTCCCCCCTCTCTCTTCCTGTGCTGCTGTCTATCTCCCTCTGTGCTTATCCCTCCCCTTCCTTTCTGTGCTAATCTCTGTTCTGATTTCTCTCTCTCCCTCTCCCCATCTCTCTGTGTGCTGATTTCGCTCTCTCCCTCCCTCCTTGCTGATCAGCGCAGAGGAGGAGATTTCTTTTCTTCTCTCTGTGTGCTAATCTCACTGCCCCCCGTCTCCCTACCCTCTCTCTCCCATCTTCACTCACTCTCCGCCCCCTCACCTCTCACTCCCCTCACCTCTCACTCTTTGTGTCATTCCCTGCTCTGCCTGTAGGCCCACCACCATTTTTAGCACAACCCCCTGTTTGTAGCTCTGCCCCTGTGTGCTCCCAAAACAGAATGAAAGGAGGAAGGGCTGAAGGGACCAGGAGAGAGCAGGTTGCGGGCTGCACTTTGCCCACCAGTGCTATACAAGCAGTAGGAGTAAGGAACATTGGGCCTTATTCTGTTAACTGCGATTGGATCAAACATAAGAAATGTAGATAATAAGTTTCTTACATTTGATACACAGACAACATTTACAGACAAGGTAGAGCACCAAAGTTCACTTTGCTTGCCTTTAAATATAGACCCCATAATATTTATGTGTAACGTTTTTTGTGAACCGGCCTGACCCACCCAATCTCATATTGGCCCCTGTGGTCTAACCAGTCCCCATTACAGTGTGATGTCTGGTGGTGCACCTGTTGGCTACTGGACTCCTGAGTCTCCCGCATGATGGTGTGTGGGGATTTGCCAACCCAGACAGGCAGCTGAGGTAGTGTGCTGAGTCCTACCTATATCCAGTGCAGCGCCTCCACCTCATCAGGATCCCAGCGTGAGCTTGTGGATGGTCCTGGTGAGGAACTCCTCTGTGGTGCAGCCCCCTGTGTAATCACTCCACACTTACACACGAGGGTTTCTTTTATCAGAGTCATCTTTATTGGTACGGTGGGCCAACTGCCCTCCACAATGGGGTGTCTTCAGCCCTCCATTGTTCACCGTACTTCCCTTTGAAAGGTAATGTCCTCCTAATGTAGGGATTCTCTATCCCCGCAGGGATATCTATTCTATGCCAGGTCCCTGGTCACAGTCTCCTCATTCAGCTACTATAACATAACCCCTTAGCAAACTACTTCTCCTCCTAATCACTTGGCAACTCCTTCTCTCAACTAACTTTTGAATCAGTGCTGTGCCTTATGTATCCTCTGGGGGCTGACACAACTCTGACATCACCAACCAGGGAGTCAGAACCTGTGACCACTCCCATCCATACATAGGGCACCTCACCAGGGTGTGAGGGCAAACCTCCATGATTACTGCTGGCATGCCCATAACTTACCAGGCCTTACTGTCAGCAGGAGAGATGACTGCAACCATTTTACAGCATGGTTACATATGTATTTTTGTAAGCATCTAAATTGTATTTTCTTTTATGCAGTGTTCAACCTAAACAAGAAAGTAACAATATGAAGACACGTGTGTTAACTGGAAAGATTAAGGATATACCTGTAAGCAAAAGTGAACTGTTTCCTACTTTGTTTTTACTCCTTCACATCAACCCCACACATCCTGTTTTATTCTCTAATGAGTAGGTCACATAACTTACAAATGCGATGTACAATTTTAGAGTCACATAGCTGGCAGGAGAGATTACATTTTAAGGAGGAAAGAAGAAAAATGCCCATGGGATTAACGGCTCCACTAAGCAATATGCATTTGCAATATATTGCACATTTTATTTGTTTTGTTGCTTTTGTATAACAATTGTCTTAACATTCGGTGTTTCCCTTTTGAGACTACAGTTTGTATGTTGGAAGCCGTCAAATGGGATATTAGTATTTTAACCCATATCTCAGTTGCCCTATAATCATGAGGTAACATTTGGGGCTCTATGCATTAAAGGCAAAATGTTGGGGCAAAGTTGTTATTTTCTAATGACTTGTACTGAAATGTACCTGAGCCAGGCAGCATCTATGTATTAATCTTAGTTGTGCCATTTTTGGGTATGTCTACATCCGCGTGCGACGAGATGAGGGATTTATGAAGCAAGTGGAAGAAGTTATGGCGGAGTTACATAATTTACATATATATGCAGGTCTATGAATTAAAAAATGTGCAGCTTGCATTACTTTTCTTCATTGGTTTTCTCCATCACCTTGGAGAAAAGTCTTGTTTTTCAGTGTAGAATACTAGAGCAACATGCTCCAAGTCTAAAACAGTAGAATTACATGTCATAAATATGTTGCATTTCAGACAGAAGAAAATGCAAACAAAATGTACGCAACTGCGTCAGCGTACAAGTACCTCTTGATACATAGAGCCCTTAGTCCCTCTACTGTATTAATACTGTTGACTTACACATAAGAACCAAAGCTTTGTATGATTATCTCTAGCCTGTTCTAGAAATTAAAAGTGGCAGCCCCTCCTGAGACAAAAGTGGCAGTAGCATGCTCTTTTTTTTTTTTTTTTTTTTTTTAAACTTGCATCTCTCCAAAGTAACTAAATGATTTGGAGTATTTATACAATATGAACCTAAAGTATTTTGTGATAACACTGTTATACTGTATATATGGGGAGATTGTTCATGCAGAGTCGGTTGAATTTCATAGTTTACAAATAAAGGCTGCATTATTAGTTGAATGAGATTATGGGAAAAGCGCAATATTTACCTGAAAACATTCAACTAAGTGGATGAGGGTAAAGTAAAATGGACTAATTTGTACACAACAAGCAAATAAATGAAAAATTTGACCTTAGGTGGAATTGAATATTTCTAAGCCGAGTTGGATGATAAATCAACTGCAGTTAATTCATTTTATATGTCTTGAGTATATTTTGTCCCTGGTCACTTGGTATATAGAAAAGTGCAAATTTCATCAAGGCAGTTTTCTAATTGGTAAGCGGGTGGTAACTTTTGGCAAATGTAAGAATCATCTGTTATCTTTGATAGAAGGTTCAGGGAGAATTTCCATGTAAACAGATGGGGTTATTATCTGTTACATACAGTACGCTTACTTTGTGGTAGTTTTTAGTTAACTTAGATTAAGGTTTCGCAACTTTAATAGTATTAAAAGTAACATTTTTATTTTTTACCCTTTATCTCATTAGTTATCACCAGTTATTGAATCAACATACTTAGAATCCAATATGGATTGTCAGACCGATATGAACGATACATTAATGTATTACCCTTCTTCATCTGGATTACCATGGTCTTCTACTTGCAAATACTCATGTAATAAAATGAATTCAAATCCTGTGAGCAGCTCTTCTGAATTTTATTGTGAAGATAATAAAGATGACCAGGTACTATTTTTCTTAAACTACATTAATTCTAATTATGGAAATTTAGCATTAAGAAGAAAGAAGAGAGAGAGATGCTTTTTGCTAGCACAACCATTTGTTCTGCAGTGTTTTGCTGCCCTCTCCTGCAATAATGAAATGATGACCAGAAGAGTATGTGAGGATGATTCTGTGGGTGGCTACATGATTTTGTCAAAGTAATCATGTCTATTATGGTTCAATCAGTGTTCCAGTAGGAAGCACATTCAAATAATAAAATGTATGATAAGCAGAAGCAATGGTAAAATTGTGAGGTTTTATGTTCATGTCCCGCATGCATATGTTTAGCCATTAGTGACTTTTTGACATACAAGATACGTTATCCTATTTTTGCTAGTTTTCTGAGGGGAGATTACGGTGAATGGATGGGTAGCCAGTTGCAACCACGTGATCACTACCCCAATCGAACATGTGATCACTACCCCAATCGAACATGTGGTCACAATCCTGGAAAACCTTCGGTCCGTTTTCTAGCAGTAAAAAAGGGTTACACTTGCAGTGCCTATAAAAAATGACTAAATTATTTATTTTGAAATCACATTGTGATGTCCCCTATTTTAGACTACCACCCTTTTTATTTAGTTTTCCTATCGGTTTTTGTTTTTTATGTAATGGTGTTTCCCCAACCCGGTGGGAGATTTGACCATTACTACGTATGTGGTGCATGACACCTGCTGGTAACAGGAGGGCTGAGCTGTCCACCGATGGTAGTGGGGACACAGGATCAGGTTTATAGAGTACATTACCCATGTGGTTCTTTAGAAGTGCAGCCGTAGGCTCCAGATGTATGGAGGCGATCTCCCACCGTAGAATTACTCCCTCTCCTCCCAGTAAGATCACACACCAGGCAGGGGGTATATGCAAACAGGAACGGTCTTTATTGGGTCAGCACCCACAGCACGGCAGTAGTCTGCCCAATACAGTCTCTCTGGATTAGCTAACCAGCTGGAGAATGGTCTCTGGACAACCACTACCGCCAAGGGCACCGCAGCTGTCCTAGCTCTTCCAAACCCCTCTATCAGGAGCCAGGATATAGGTGCACACTCACTCTCCCCCAAGGGGAAGAGGAACAGAGAATGCCCCAATCTCAGGCACTCTGCTGTGTGACCTGCCTCTCTCAGTGGGGAGAGGAACATCTACATAGTTTGGGCGGCAATCCCCTTAAGTACAGCCAGGAGTAGGGCACTAGGTCTGATCCCTGATTGAGTATACTCAGGCCTAGCTGACACCGCCTCCCCCGTCACTCAAGGGCACTGCAGGGAGTGGGGGAAACTCATGATTACTACTGGCAGCCTGTTCTTACCAGGATTTACTGCCAGGAGGGCAGACTGGTAGCCAGAAACCCAGTCCTGGCTACATTTATTTTTAAAAAGGCACAAAACCTGCAGTAGAGTTTTTTTACTTGGCAAGCTGCACTGTTTATACTAATTTGCTCTATCCCACTAGACATTTGAGCTAATTTCAGTAAGTTGTTTCTGCATGATGTTTTTATGTTTCTGAGTATATGTTTGTCCTACTACATATGGTAAGGCTCACTGACAGGTTTCCAGGGGCCCAGGAATAAAATCTTGACTGAGTAAGGGAGGCGAAAAGAAATGGGGTAAGTGGGTGGACACCAGCTGTTGAATGATTGTGTGTGGGGGTGGTGGCAGTCGAGCACTTGGAGGGGGGGGGGCGATGCACTTGTAGAGTGAGTTGGTTGGAGGGCATCTTGAGATGAGAAATATCCCATTACTATTGTATAAATTGATAAGTCAATATGTGATGATTTATTACGGCAGTATTACTTGATGCCGGCTTGTGGAATCACAAAGCTGCTGGCTGTGGAGCCATATCGCATAGAGCAGTCAGACACACTTCTCACACCCCTCCTACCTCTCTTTTGGCCACGCTTCTACCTACATCTGAGCAACAGGAAGTGAGTTAGGGAGAAAGGAGGAGCGTGTCTGGCAACTCCATGAAAAAGTGTGCAGTAGCTCAAATGGAGAAAAAAGCTTCTCTCCATTGACAGCAGTCAAGAATCAGAGGGTCACAACCCTCTACCTCAATTTGTACCTCCGCCTGGTACTCTTCTTAACCCCTACCCCACCCATACCCTATTATTTTCTTAACTACTTACCCACTCTAACCCTGGGACGCCTCTTAAACCCTTCTCCACCCTTACCCTGGAACTCTTAACCATTTCCCCAACCCTCACAATAAGACACTTCTCAACCCTTTTCCCCCACTCTCACCTTGGGATTCCTCAAACGTTTTCCCACCCTCACATCTCCATTTAACCCATTTTTCTTTCTACCTCCAATTAACCCTTTCACTGCCAGAGAGGCAGCAGGTCATTGCAAATAATTTTTATTCAAATCCCTCTTGTAGCAAAAGAGTTAATCCATGTCTTTATTTCCAACCCTTTCCATGTCTGCATTTCACCTTCGCTCACCTACACTGCTTTTATCACCCTCATTCATACCTATGTCCCATCAGGAACTCTCACCCATAGATACTTCCTGGATTTAAAACCAGATTACATTTTTAAAATGTTAAAAATACTTAGAACATATATTTTTGGATAATACTAAAAATACATTTTTGTTTGACAAATACATTTTCAGACATTTAAAAATATATATATTTATTGCAATAAATGTATTGTTATCATGCATGCCCATACAGGATGAGATAGGGGGAGCCCAACCAAGGAAGGAGGCCATGCCAGCCAATCCAAGAAGTCAGGACCCAACTCTCCCCACACTGTCAGCAGCCTTGCATATTGTATAAGTCCTTGTTAACTTTTCACCAAAAATGTACATGTTTTAGAGGATATTTGAATTAAAGCACTAAGAAGTCACAGTGATTAAAAGGTTGGATGAAGCTTTGTTTTATTATTGCTGCTCATTGTAACATACTTTTATTTTTCAATAATCTTAGACATGTATCAAACTGTATTAGAAGCAAAACACGAGAAGGATAATATTTATATTAAATCTGTAAATATATACCTAAATGTAATGTCATGAGCATAGAAAATGTATGTGTAAAATATCTGAGTATTTTTCATTTTTATTTCTAAATAGTTTGCACCTTTTTCCAAGACTGGAAGTGTATCTGGAGATCTCTGGAATCATCTACAAAATACAGAGCAGTCTAGTGGTAAAGTAGGAGACCAAATTCAATTAAGAAATCTGTCTGAATATACTAATAGGTAAAAAAAAATATTTCTCATAAGCTATAATTCTTTTTAAAACAAAAACACTTTTAAAGAAAACAATATAAATATAGTGTCTCAGAAGCTTCACATATAGTATACTGTATAGTTGTGTGAATGTAACCCACAAACCTCCTATGTTATTATCATTTACTTCTTAAGTGCCCTTGTGCTGCATCAGGATTGAAACAGTGAGTCAGGCATCCAACCTTCCTGGCACTGATCACCCTCTTGGAGCCACAGAAGCAATCTAGCAAAAGTGATCCTATGACCCTGTAGCCACAGGGAGCACTGAAAGGGTTAAATCACAAACTATTTATTTGTAATGCAATATTACACAGCCTTTGCATTCAACATAATGTTACACCTCATAGCACCACTTCCATCTTTCTCTCCTGTCTTAATTCACTTTACTTATTTTCCTGTGATAGTTTTTCAATGTACAGTAAATTTAAATAATAATAATTTAAAGAAATCTTTCAATGTAAAGTTTAGGTATCAATATAGGGAATCAGAATTTTATGTACCTTTAAAAGGTATGTCCATAATACATACTTGTAAATTCTTACCATGTTCTTGTAAGTCTTTATGGCACACAGGATTCATCCTTAATAACAGACTGCATGACAGTTGAGATCATGATTTTAAAAGAATGCATTAGATTACATCATATTTTTTTTTTATATATATATTTATATATTTAAGTTTAAAAATATAGGGAGATGGTGAAAGATGTTTTTTTGTGTTTGTTTCTTTTAAGTTTAGGGATTGAGAATTTCTTTGATGAAGATCACATCATAAAGATTAAGGATACATTCAACGTTAATAAAATAGATAGATCATTATGCACTGGACCGATACAGAACCATGTTCAAAATCACTGTGTGGATGTGGCAGTATCTTTTATAGATGAATCAAATTATCAGGAAACACCTGTAAAGCATCGTAACCACTTCGGTAACAATTTTTTTGTGGGAGACGTAGATGTGAATCTCTTCAACAGACCCCCGGTGCGTAGTACTAGTTGTGCAGCTGACAGATGCCTTACGAGTGTTTTTACAGCACCAGAGCAGAGTACTTGGAACAGCAGTAATAACTTATCCAAACGTCTAAGAACTAATAACTCAGAAGACATCTTGAAAGAAAATATTAGCCAAGGTCATCATATTAGAGCACCGGTTGAAAATCCAAAACATCCAGTTAATTTGAAAAAAAGAGGTCAGTGCTACCAAATTCAGTTAATATCTCTAAAGTTGAAAAGTGCAACTCATTAATTTTTTTTAATGACTTTTGTTCATTTTTACGCAATACTAAGAACATTAAAACCACTCTGTCCACGTGCTTTTCTGAATAATTGAAAGGGCAATTTTTTTGTTTTTGAGTGCTCTATGAACTCTTATTTCCTTTCAATCTCCTGTTTGCAAGCTAGAATAGTTAGTCTACACCAGTAGTTTTTAACCTCTATTCTATTGCATGGTAACAAATTCAGATGTTATATTTATTTTTTTAAATGACACCCTTCTTTTTATGCCTTGGCTTTCTGAAGTAGAGTTCTGCTAAATGGTTAACTTTTTAAGGTAACTTTAAATCCATTGCTTCCATTTTTGTTCTTTTTATTTAATTAGTGCATTTTTCCATATCCTTTTCATTTTTGCCATGCACTATACATTTCATGACACACCAAGGCGTCATGTCATGCCACCTTGTTTGAGAATGAATTGTCCACATTATGAATGACTACTCATAAGTAAAACAGTAATACTTATTTTACAATAATAACTATACTGTAGTTATGGAAGCATATTAAGTGACATGCCTCTGTCTCACTAAGTAATCTTAGAACTTTTAAACTATTGATATAGCCTATGGTCGATTACAGTGGTTCGTAACCTTTGTTGAGCAGGGGCACCCCTGGAAGATTTGTTAAATCTCAGGTCACCCCTGCTCATGAGACCTCACGCACCCCTTTTCTCATACACACCACACTTGCCCTCTACATATGAACAAATTCAGCACACTCACGTCCCTTCTTACACACTCCATATTTACATCCTCTTTTCTCACACTTCATACTTGTTCTCAACATACTCCACGTTCACCCCCTCTTTTCACAGAGCACCTGCTCCCACACAAAACCCTCACCTCCCTCCCCACACAAATGTATCGGTGCTCGTCTCAAATCAGGAAGCGGACCCGAAGGGCTGAGGTAGGGATGCAAATAATTCGACCAGAGCTCAGGGACAGAGTCCTGTAAGAGTATCCATAGTCGGTAAGCAGGCAGAGGTTAGGGCTGGCGGTAGTAGTGCAAAGTCCAGTAAACAGGCAAATGGTCAGTGCAGGCAGAAAGCAGCAAGGTCGGGGTCACGGACCGGGGTCAGCAACTGGGGAATCCAAACAGATGAAAGGGTAAGGCGTGACAGCGTAGAAAAACAGGAACTGCAAACGTAGAACCTTGCTCGGCGACTCCCACTAGGAACTGCAGCCTTATATAGCAGGCTGCCAGTATCCAAAATGGCCACAGTTAGCAGAAAGGGCAGGTGACTTGGAAAACCCAAACCGCAGCAAAACCCGGCACGGACTGAGCAGAATCCTTCCAGTACCCCCCTTTTGGAGGAGAGACCTCTGGGCGATCTAAGCCGGTTTGGCAGGGAATTTCCAATTAAACGCCCGGACCAGGTTGGGGACATGGACATCCCTGGTTTTGATCCATGAATTTTCCTCTTGTCCATATCCCTTTCAATGGCCCAAGTACTGTAGCCCACCACGGCATCTATGGGAATCCAGTATTTGGTTTACTTCAATTTCCTCCTGGCCATCCACCAAAAATAGTCTAGGAAGAGAGAAGGTGTTCTGGACAAACAGCTTGAGGAGGGAGACATGGAACACTGGGGGTATTTTTAAATTATCTGGAAGTTCCAGTTTGAACACCACCGAGTTGACCTGTTTCAGGATTTTGTAATGTGCAATGAACATGGACCCAAGTTTGGAGGAAGGCAGTTTCAAGGAGATATTTTTTGTAGCCAGCCAAACCTGATCTCCCACTTGAAACAGGAGCGATGGTTGTCGACGTTTATCCGCCTGGGTTTTTTTGCTGGAGGGCGGCTTTGGTCAGATTGGCCTGGATTTTCTTCCAGAGTAATTGGAGTTCTTGGATTTTGTCATCCACTGCAGGAACTCCAGAGAGGGGGGTGGAAGGAGGAAGGGCAGCGGGATGGTACCCGTAGGCACAAAAGACCAGTAATTCCAGTGTTGAATCGTGCTTCATGCCATTGTGGAAAAACTCGGCCACGGGAGCGGATCAACACAGTCGTCCTGTAGCTCAGAAACAAACCCACAGAGGAATTGTTCTAAGGACTGGTTGGCCCTTTCCGTGAGACCATTGGACTGGGGATGGTAGGAAGAAGAGAAATGTAGGGAGATACACATTCTTTGGCAGAAGGCTTTCCAAAATCGGGGACGAATTGGGATCCGCGGTCCGAGACTATATCCGTCGGGAATCCATGGAGGCGGAATATCTCCTTAATAGAAATCTCCGATAGTTCAGGGGCTGTGGGTAGCTTCCTGAGAGGAACAAAATGGGCCTGTCGTGTGAATCGATCGACCACTACCAGAATGGTAGTCATGCCCCTGGAGGGAGGCAACTCCACAATAAAATCCATAGAAATGTGGGTCCACGGGCAGGTGGGAACTGGCAAGGGCTGGAGCAATCAACAGGGTAACGTCCTCAGCACTTTAGTCTGGGCCATTACAACGCAGGCTGCCAAAAATTCCTTCATGTCTTTGCGGATCTCTGGCCACAAAAAGATCTGTTAAAGGAAATCACGTCTTCCTAACTACTGGGTGGCCAGCCGTCTTGGAATTATGATCCCACTGCAACACCTCCCTTCAAAATTGGGAGGGAACAAATAGTTTGGACGAACGAGTGGATGTTGACCTGGGATCTTCTGCCTGGGCCTGTGAGATCTGTTGCAGGAGTGAAGAAGAAACTGCAGAAATGGTCTGAGAAGATGGGATGATGGGCCCCTGCTCTATCTCCCTGGCATTGTCTGGGGAGAATTGCCTGGATAGAGCATCTGCTTTGACGTTCTTGGATACTGGACGATAGGAGATCACAAAGTTGAATTGAGTGAAAAAGAGAGCCCACCTCGCCTGACGCGTCCCAAGTCTTTTTGCTCCTTCAATATATTCGAGGTTCTTGTTATCTGTAAGGATTGTGACCCCCCCCAGTTGCCCCCTCAAGCAAATGTCTCCATTCTTCTAGATAAAATAAAGGATACCTGATGCACTCCATAAAAGAAAAATGTCAAATATATAAATACCGGTGCGCCTGTGCTCAGGGATGGTCTGTTGGTAATCCAGTGTGCATGATAAGAAAAAAGGACACTGCGGATTTTCTTATTCTTTTTATTTAGCCAAAGACTGTGCGATGTTTCGACCTGAGTTGGTCTTTTTCAAGTGGTAAGTGGCATGAAATCTGAGTGTCTTAAAGTGTCTTTTATAACCCTGCAAACCCCCATGGTGCTCTCTGTTGGTGATGTTAAACACCTGCCTTGAATCACTGTGTCCTTGTACTTCCTCATTTCTTCAGCTGGATCAACTTGCTGCAATCTGTCCTCCAATGGTAAATTCTCCTATAATCACATGCTCCGGCGTGTCCAACGTCATCGCGTTATGGAGCTGCCTGGTTTGTTGACTGATCTTACTCTTATGTCGTTCTACAGAAGAAACTGCTCTTATTAAACATTGTATCAATTTTAACCATCCTATCTCTTCACTCAAACTCATGGGCATTGAACTTGTTCAAAAGGCTAAAGCAGGGATAGAAAGGATAATATATTTCTTCAGAGGGAACGTACTGGATTAAAAAGTGTCCACCAAAGATTACCAGATAGTACAATACCCAACTCTAGACTAAACTGGTATGGTAAAAGTTTAATATGTAAAGGTTGCATTGCCATTATTTTATAAATTGTTGATTTTACTGTGTAGGTCTGTTAGACCTTTACTTATTAAACTTTTACCATACCAGTTTAGTCTAGAGCTGGGTATTGTACTATCTGGTAATCTTTGGGGGACACTTTTTAACCCCCGGTGCGCTTGTGTGTATCCTTTTTGTTGTTGTCTGTTGGGGCTTCCCTTAAGAAAGCCCCACGTTTAGGAGCATATTGGGGAGGCGCTCCACACATCAAGCTGCAAGGGGAACAGCCATTAGAAGATTGTCAGTCAGTTATGGAATGTACTGGATATTCACTTCGGATACAGTACACACTAGAGGACTTAACAATAATATATCCCTATGCTGTTTTCTCACAGGGAGATAATGCCTAATATAAATTGTTTTACATCTTTTTGCCCAGTGATAGGTTGCTATTGCAACATCTGCCGCAGATTTCTGGACCAAGAACCAAGGTCTCATTCTGTGTAAATTGGCTTTTTTCATTAAAGATTTATGTCCTTTAAAAATAAGGAGTTAATGCTATCATATATCAGATCTAATTATACTATGATAAGAAAGCCAAGGCTCTTCCTTTTTAAAATTCTATAATTTTTTGTCATGATGCACATTTTGAGTCACAAGAGTAATAAGGACTGTTGATATACACTGCTGACTTGCTGTTTCCTTTTCACATGTAACGCACTGAACACTAAAGAACAGGGTGCGCATGCAAGAGGAATGACTATCAAGAACATACAAGGATGAGTCAAGGGATCAACGAGAGGCTGCGAAGGACCGTGATGACGTCACACAGACATCGCGTGGCAACAGGGAGACAACAAACCAGGCTCCATAACGTGATGACAGAGGATGCCACAACGCCGGACACGCCGTAGCATGTGATTACAGGAGAACTTAACATTGGAGGACAGATTGCAGCAAGTTGATCCAGCTGAAGAAATGAGGAAGTACAGGACACAGTGACTCAAGGCAGGTGTTTAACATCACCAACAGAGAGCACCAGGGTTTGCAAGGGTATAAAAGACACTTTAGGACACTCAGTTTTCATGCCACTTCAAGTGTGGTGCAGTGGCGTAGCTAGACATTAGCGGGCCCCCGGGCAAAAAAAAATTCAGGGCCCCAATAATATTAATACTGACTAGAATTTTTTCTCCCTCCCATCCTGTACCTGATCCTCTATCTCGGGGGTCCGCTAACTGGGGGGAGCACGAGATTATCTGTGGGGGGCGCAGGGTTTACAGAGACCCTGCGCGCTTTCTGAAGCACTTAAATTAAATGCCAGGGAAGCAGCGAAGGCCTCTGTAAACTTTACTTACCTTGCTCCAGGCGGCTTCTGGAGACGCGTCGCCATGGCAATGTGATGTCATGATGCCTATAACGCCGGAACCAAGGTAAATTGGGGGAGGAGGCGCGCAGAGAGGGGGACAGCCAGCAAGGGGGCACAGGAGAAAGATTGCACTCCCCTTCTCCATCTCATCATCCCTCATCTCTGCTCATAATCATCTATACCCCTCATCATCTCCCCCTCCTCAATTCTCCTCATCATCATCATCTCTCCTCCCACATCCTATCTCCCCTCCAAACCTTCTCCCTCCTTTCCCATATATATACACACACATACCAAACATGCAACATTAGTGTAACACACACATACCATATACAAATACACATTTGTATTCAACATATAAAAAAACACTAAATATACAACATATACATGCATATAATGCATGAAACACACATATGCATTACAAATACACACACTTACCAACACAGACATACACACACACACACCTACCAACACACTTACAAACACACACACTAACCAACACACACCAACACATCAAAAAGACACACAGAACCGGGAGATGCAGAGAGGAGCAGCTATGGAGCACCACCTGTTGCCCAGAAGTGGTTAAGCAGGAAGACCTTTCTCCTCCCTACAGCTGTTCTGTGATCAGCTCCGCACTCTGCTGCCGGCTTCCTCCGTTCTCCTACCCGCCTAAGCCTGTCTCTATCTGGAGAGAGATGGGCTGCCGACAGGGGGAGAGAGTGGGCCCCCCAAGAGTGCGGGCCCCCGGGCTTTGCTCGGGCTATAGTTATGCCCCTGTGTGTTGTATCGCACCCGATTCTACACTAAATGACATTCAAGTCAATGGCAGTTAGCACCGGATAGAGTATGATAACTCTGCATTGGAGCTTGATTAATCTGCCCAATGGACACCAACAATGTTAGTGTGTTATTAGTCCATACATTTTGCAGCCAAAATCACAGTTCCCCACCACAAATATTCAGTGCAGAAATGTATGTCTGTTATTCTTTGTTGCTGTAGCCTGTTTAATTAACTACTACATATTTCGTTACAAAGCTTTCTTACAATGGTCGTGACTAATTTGCTGAATAATGAGCATAATTAAGACAGTAAATTATAGGTTTTAGTTGTTACTATTGGTTTATATCTAGTAATGTTTTTTTCAGTGCCTTACTTTGAAGGTGAGACTATGAAGCCTGATCTCCAGAATATGAAGTTAGAAGTGAGACCTCCTCAAACATTGCACTTAAAGTACGTTTTGAAAAATTCTGTAGACTAAATATTTTTTTTATGGTCTGGAACAGGGGTGCGCAAATTGGGGGTTACACCCCCCAGGGAGGCAGGAGATTTTTCTGGGGGGGGGGGTGCGGGCGGTTCGTTTGAGGCCTTTGCAACTCTCTACTTACCATGATTCAGATGCGCTGACGCATCACCATGACAACGAGATGTCAAATGACGCCGTGGGGTCATGTGACGTGACATCACAAACATCAGATGACACCACGGGTCAAGTGATGTCACATGACTTTGCAGCGTAATTTGATGCAACTCCGAGGTAGGGGTGGGGCGCGAGCACCGAGGCAGGCAAGACGGGGCGCAGCAGCAAAAGGTTGCGCTCCTCTGATATAGAATATACTAGTGCATATTAAAAGCAATACAAACCATTGATGATATGTTATATATATATTGATGACTTTGTAGCTGTAATTACAGATGTTAAAAACAAAAAAACCGGTGCGTCCAAAAAGAATTACAAATATAGCCTGACTAAAAATCAAGTCCAATATGGCTGAGTAGAAATCCAAAGTAGAATCTTCGATGAAGTCTCATGGAAAGACAAACAAACAAATAAGACAAACACAAAAAAGAAAAAGATCATAGTGAACTAAAAACAACTAAAACAAATAATCACTGATAAGATTAACAAGAGAATAATTACAAATTTAATGCAAATGAATTAAAACGAATATAAAAAATAACAAACACTTGATTGACACTAATAAAGCGATGACATCCGGTAGGGATAAAATTGAAACCCTACTTACAGCAAAGCTGCTAGGTATAAGCCCGTAGCACAATGTCCTGGACTGGAACCGGAGCCTGGTAGTTAGTTGGTATTACGCAGCCTCTAGAGATCCACGATGCCGGGGACTGCCGCTGCTAACACACTCACAGATGTCCTGATGTGTGGGGGGTGCCACAGGTGAAGACCTGGACCCGATGCTGCCGAGGGAATCGCCGAGGTGCTTGACACAGACCAAAGGTCTCGCGATACCTCGGTGACGTCACCACGCAGCGCGAAGGCAGGGGAAGTAACCGGACAAAGACCGGGGAGCCCAGAGGACTCGGGCTGGGTCAAGGGAGGGCAGAAGGTTTTTATTTGGCTGAGACTTTGACATTCTCCCCTGGTAGCCCTTCTGTCCTCCCTTCACCCAGCCTGAGTCCTCTGGTTCCAGTCCAGGACATTGTGCTACGGGCTTATACCTAGCAGCTTTGCTGTAAGTAGGGTTTCAATTTTATCCGTACCGGATGTCATCGCTTTATTAGTGTCTCTAGCCCAACAATCAAGTGTTTGTTGTTTTTTATATTCATTTTAATTCATTTGCATTAAATTTGTAATTATTATCTTGTTAATCTTATCAGTGATTTATTTGTTTTAGTTGTTTTTAGTTGCACTATGATCTTTTTCTTTTTTGTATTTGTCTTATTTGTTTGTTTGTCTTTCCATGAGACTTCATCGAAGATTCTACTTTGGATTTCTACTCAGCCATATTGGACTTTATTTTTAGTCAGGCTATATTTGTAATTCTTTTTGGAGGTGCCGGTTTTTTGTTTTTATTGTCTATATTGGTTTGTGTGAACCTTTGTTCTTGGCAGCCCCCACTTTAACATTTAAAGTGTGTTTTATTTTATGTTAGTCACCCATGTGTTACTATTTTTATTTGTAGCATTAGCGCTGTTCCCACTGCCCTTCCCCTTTATCTGTAATTACAGATGTAGCAAGACTTACTGTTTTCATTACCGTGACAAACTCTGAGATTACAGCTGCGGGTACACTGTTCACCGCAGCATGGCTACTTGCCGGCTACGGTCGGCTATCAGAATTATTTGTGGAGTTATTTAAGTAATTGCAATTCAATATGTGTCTGGCAGATGCCGCCTTGAATATCTTTGCTGGCGCAATGACACACCCACTCCAGGGCTTCCACAAGCCAAGAAGAGGGCCGTTAAGAGGGACATACGGTATGGGGAATTTATAATGGTTTGAAGTACTGTACAGTATGATGTAGGACGCCCTCCTACTGTCTCTGTACATCCTTCTACCAACCAATTAGATTGTAAGATCTTCGGAGCAGGGACTCCTTTTCCTAAATGTTACTTTTATGTATGGAGCACTTCTCCCCTTTATGTGTTATTTATATTATTTGTTTTCTATATGATTGTCATGTGTATTACTGCTGTGAAGCGCTGTGTACATTAATGCCGCTATATAAATAAAGACATACATACTTAGTAGCGATCGTGGCGGTGCCGCAAATTGCAAATAAGTGCTGGGGATTTAAACTTGGGTTTGCGCAGCTTTGAAAACAGTAAGTCTTGCTACATTTGTATGATAGAGTAAAAAAAACATCTGCCCAATAGGAATAATTTATTGCATATGGCAGATGGCTCATTGAATAAAGTATCTTTTCCCATGCATGGCAAAAACTTTACACGTGTTTCAATACAAGAT
The DNA here is from genome assembly GCF_040206685.1 of Ascaphus truei. Lineage (NCBI taxonomy): Eukaryota > Metazoa > Chordata > Amphibia > Anura > Ascaphidae > Ascaphus > Ascaphus truei. The sequence continues at coordinate 43,031,042 of NC_134487.1, read as the reverse complement.
ACAACGTTGAAATATCTCACTTTAACACTGCTTTTCTATGTTTAATATGACTTTGTACTTTGCATATGTTCATCAAAAGTAGTAGGTTCACACTTGATTCAAACCAATGTACATTAAGCTACAGTTTGTCTCACATCGTTTTTAACATGGTACATAAATGCAACGAACTGTCAATAACATGCCCACCATTGTGTTACGTCTTTTTGTTATTCTGCCATTCAAGACAGTACAGATAAGAGGGTAACCCTCTCTGAGATCTATGAGTATATCTCTATCAAGTACCTATGCTACGACAACCAAAAAGGCTGGAGGATTTCTATTCAACACAATTTAAGCATGCATTATTGCTCTATTAGTATAGTGCGCCCTGGCTTGAGGGGCAGATACTGGACACTGCTCCCATCTTTGATGGATATGTTCCATGTCGGGAACTTCCGAATGAGAAAGCGATTTGAATACACCTTTCCAATCCACTCCCATCGATCAGCCCCAACCCGCATACGTCCAGCCCCAGTGCGAGTACGGACCCACCAACTCTAAAAATTAGATCAACCGCCATCCCAACGACATGATCGACATCTACAACTAAGGGCAGCACACTTATTTGACCAACTCATACAACTTCTACATTGAGTTGAACCACAGCCACGGCTTGCTTCCACACAATTTTAGCTTCTACTCATGGATAATGAAGGTAAATTAAGTTTACTTTGAACTGTCATTCCCAAATGAACTGCATATGCATTTCATACAGGTTCCATAAAACATGCATATGCACAGACACAGGAGCGAGCACAGTGTAATTCATGTATTTGTTTCTTCTCTATTATTAAGTAATAATTTCACAATTATTTTACAGAATTAAACTGTACAGAGACAGCCAGAAGATGTCGATTGAAGTCTTTTTTTAAAAAAAATTATCTCTAATTTACACTAATAAAATATTAAACTTTTTTTGTACTAACTTATTTCACTTGCACGTTATATAAAACCCCTCCCCATAAGGATCGATTTCCTTTCAGAATAAGTTACAATGCCATACTTCCCAGAATAAGCCATACTGTGCCTCAGTGTAATAACCTCAGTGTAATAACCATGCTACATGTTTTCAGTAGGCACAAATAAAGCTTGGAAATTACATTTACTGAGTGCTGACAGTAATGATTACTAACTCAACTTGCATATTACATTCAAGTTCTACTATAGACAGACTTCATACCGTTCCCCCTCCACCCTGCTTCTAATGTCCAGGACATGCTGTGCCTATAAGAAAACAAAGACACGCAGGAAATACCAGTGGCAAAATTCCCAACAGTAGTTTCAGGATTTTTTTCATGTTAAAGCAAGCCCCCCTCGCCCTGATGTTCGCTTTGTCTTCAAAATAATCAATAATGTAACAATGTTGCACACACGGTCTCCAAATAATCCTGATGCTTGTCCCGTAACGAATGAAATAAATGTATAGTTACCAGAACCATTCCGATGCCAGAGAGACAGCACACAGCAAGTAGAAATGCTAAATAGATTGTATTGAGAATACACAGGACACAATAACCAAAATAACCTTCAAAATAAGTTACAGTGCAGCACTTCATAGAAAAAGCCATACTGTGCCTATGTGTAATATTTTCTATTTTTCTACTATAATAACCATGCTACATGTTTTGAGTAGGCACTCCGACATTATAAAAATAAATTAGAATCCTTTTATACATACTGTACCTCAGTGTAATATTTCAATTAATTGAGTGCTTGCTAAAATGGAATTGACGAAACTAGCATAACTCACATTCTTTGTGACTATGTGAACGGCCCTAATCTTCCCACGAGTCTCTGGCTGAGATGGGTGTGACGTATACAACAAAGGATTCCTGCTCAACACCAATGCCTAACTGAAAGCATACATTGTTAAAAGCGAGAATGATTGTCACTGATCAACCGACCTTTTGTTAACCAAAGGTCAAATTTGATGAAGATATTCACACCCCATCAGTTGTCAATACTTGTCAGCTGTTACTGAAACTTGTATCTGGAACAGTCAAAAAAGATGAATGGAAATAAAAATGTTAGCTTAAAATATAAGGCATTCATTTTTGATACTGTAAATCCATCCCAAGCCATTCTAATCTTTAATATAACCACCAGTAACATTATATGATTTATGTAATTATTGCAAGTTTCCACTCCGTGATGGCGCAAGCTTTTCACCGACTGGCTTTCCAGGATCGCGCTTTGTTGCTTGCGATATTCCACAGTCAGTCCTCCGCTCCACCTAGTAGTAGGTTCCCTCAGTCAGTTAAACCAGGTATAAGGAGCAGGATGTTTGTAGTAACCAACCTCTGTAGTAACTTGCTACTGGGAGGGAGAACAGCCAGGGGCATTAGCATAGCTTGCTGGGAAGGAAGGAATGTCAGGCAAGAGGAGGTGGGGGGTGAACGGATGCTTGAACAAACATTCTGCTCCTTATTCCTGGTTGAACTGTCTGAGGGAACCTACTACGAGGTGGATCAGACTGATGGCGGGATACCGCAAGCAGCCAAGCGCGATCCTGGACAGCCAGTCGGCGAGAAGCTTGCGTCATCATGCAACGGAGCATGTAATGTCAACGCGGTAGGTGGAAACAGGGAGATGCAGGAGGGAATACCAGCGTGGACACCCAGGCATCAGCCCAAACTCCGTTACAGATGCCGGTGAGAGCAGTGATTAAAGCGGACCGAGAGGACGGTGAATCTAAGGGCCCTCAAACAGGCTAAATGTGTTGGAAAGCGCAAAAGGATGAAGCAGTATGTGAGTGACACTCCAGGTGTTCATTTTTATATGTTTTATAACATTTTAGTTTCTCAGTGGATCTGTGCTATGATGTATTTTCTTTTTCTATGATACACTGCTGGGGAATTCCACTTACTACCAGAGTTATTTCACATCAAGATTATACCTTTTTGTGAGTCAAATCCATTTATGAGCACCTTATTTGTGTGTTAATGTGCATTGTGTGCCAATATGAAGGGGGTCAAGATCTGACTGAAACCCCAGACACTAAGGCTGTATCCTATTATCAGTACCAATAGTTAATGGGTCTGTCGTCTGATAACATCATCATCTGAAGTGAATTATCGTTAGGTATCCAACTACCTGTTCACAGAGGTGTTATTGTCACTTGTACTGTATGATATTATACACTGTGTTTTTCTTTCTTTTTCACACAACTGTATAAGTGAAAAACAAAGTACACCCTCTTTGAATTCTATGGTTTTACATATCAGGACATAATAACAATCATCTGTTTCTTAGCAGGTCTAAAAATTAGGTAGATGAACCTACAACACATTACATATTACACCGTGTCATGATTTATTTAACAAAAATAAAGCCAAAATAGAGAAGCCATGTGTGAAAAACTAAGTACACCCTTACTGCTTCCATAGGAATTAATATGCTAAATAGCAGACAGGTGCTGCTAATCAAATGCCCTTGATTAATTGATCATCAGCAAGTGTGACCACCTCTATAAAAGCCGAAGTTTTAGTAGTTTGCTGGTCTGGAGCATCCAGGTGTGTGTTAACACAATGCCAAGGAGGAAAGACATCAGCAATGATCTTAGAGAAGCAATTGTTGCTGCCCATCAATCTTGGAAGGGTTAGAAGGCCATTTCCAAACAATTTAAAGTCCATCATTCTACAGTGAGAAAGATTATTCAAAAGTGGAAAACATTCAAGACAGTTGCCAATCTTCCCAGGAGTGGACGTCCCAGCAAATTCACCCCAAGGTCAGACCGTGCAATGCTCAGAGAAATTGCAAACAAACCAAGAGTTACATCTCGGACTCTACAAGCTTCAGTTAGCATGTTGAATGTTAAAGTTTATGACAGTACAATTAGAAAAAGAATGAACAAGTAGGGTTTGTTTGGAAGGGTTGCCAGGAGACAGCCTCTTCTCTCTCAAAAGAACATGGCAGCACGACTTAGGTTTGCAAAGTTGCAACTGAACAAACCACAAGACTCTCGAACAATGTCCTTTGGACAGACGAGACCAAAGTGGAGATGTTTGACCCTAATGCACAGCGCCACGTTTGGCAAAAACCAAACACAGCATATCAGCACAAACACCTCATACCAACTGTCAAGCACAGTGGTGGAGGGGTGATGATTTGGGCTTGTTTTGCAGCCACAGGACCTGGGAACCTTGCAGTCATTGAGTCGACCATGAACTCTATATACCAAAGTATTCTAGAGTCAAGTGTTAGGCCATCTGTCCGACAACTAAAGCTTGGCCGAAATTGGGTCATGCAACAGGACAATGATCCCAAGCACACCAGCAAATCTACAACAGAATGGCTGAAAAAGAAAAGAATCAAGGTGTTGCAATGGCCCAGTCAAAGTCCAGACCTCAACCCGATCGAAATGCTGTGGCTGGACCTTAAGAGAGCTGTGCATAAACAAATGCCCACAAACCTCAATGAACTGAAGCAACGTTGTAAAGAAGAGTGGACCAAAATTCCTCCACAATGATGTGAGAGACTGATAAAGTCAATCAGAAAACGATTACTTCAAGTTATTGCTGCTAAAGGTGGTTCTACAAGCTATTGAATCATAAGGTGTACTTAGTTTTTCACACATGCCTTCTCCATTTTGGCTTTATTTTTGTTAAATAAATCATAACACTGTGTACTATATCATGTATTGTAGTTCATCTGATGTTGTATTTACCTAATTTTAAGACCTGCTAAGGAACAGATGATTGTTATTATGTCCTGATATGTAAAACCATAGAATTCAACGAGGGTGTACTTTCTTTTTCACACAACTGTATACTGCACTGAGCACAGAGTGAAGAACAGCGCCAAGGAGGATAATTTTTCTATATGGACTACCGGTATAGGATTTGGATGATCCTAGTGACCTCCCGGCTGCAGGACTTCAGAATTAGGTGGTCACTCAACACTTATTGCACTTATTCAAATTCATTATATTGATTAATTGTTATATGTTTTGCATTACATTATTTGTAACAAATCATTTACACATTATATGCACTATTATCACTTTGGGTATAGTGTTTAAGTTGTGTATTTTTCCATTTGACTCCAGACCCTGCTCACCTCGCTCCAGACCCAGCTCAACCCAACTCGGAACCTGCTCACCTTGCCATGGACACTGCTCACCCTACTCCAGACTCAGCTCAGCCCAAGTCGGACCTATTCCCCCCTCCCCCCACCCCCTCACAAAGTACAGTGCTCCGGCATAGTTGTGACTTGGCCAGATGCTGCTTGGAAATATCAAATATCAGACCTGCCATTGATTGTGCCCTACTACCGCATCTGGAGCAGAGACTGGAAGGAAACATTGACCTACTTTGAAAGGATGAACTAAATGGTGAGGGGCAAGGTGGGAATTGTGAGTGACATTGCAGGTCTCTATTTATAGGCACACAGTAGCAGGAGAGAGCAAGACTAATAGAGGAAACAACTTCTCTCCCCATGTGCCTCCATGCAAAACCCAGATGTTAGGAAGCACACCCAACATCTCTTACAGCGATGATAAAATTATGGCTACTAGCCCCCGTGATACAGAGACTGATCTGCAGGAAAGTGGCATCCCGGAGCAGTTACAGTATATGTGCCTGATTTCCAAACATCTGTGGAACCATGGAGGCAAAGTTGCACCAGTATCACTGTCTGTGGGGATAGATTTCTTCCACTTTCAGTAATACATGGGGACATTTTGAAAAGATATGTTACGCCCCTCAAGGGACAGCCGAGTCGATTTGCCCAGCTTGTATTTCAACACCATATGACTTTTGATCAATATGCCCAGTAGTACAAACGTGAACTTTGACAGCTCCGGGTTATGAAAGCTATTCCCAACACTGAGACGAGCTGTTTTATGAGAACTGGGGAATCTGTATAAATGCACTGTTGCACAATTGAAGACCATGAAAGACACAATCAATGGACATATAAGGCATCAGGGGACTGTGATTGACACTGATGACTGAAACATACATTTTTGGGATAATACAGTTTTTAATACAGTAAAAAAAATATTGTTTAATATTTGTTTCACTTGTTTTTTTTGTTGCAGATTCGACATGCTGATTAACATCAACACTATGTTCATGTAGGAAACACATCCAGCGATAAGGTAATGTAATTCATTCATTTATTTCTTCTAGATTATTAATAAATAACAATCTCACAATTATTTTACATTTGAACCTGTAAAAAAGAGACAACCAAGAAGATATTGGTTGAAGAAGATTGTATTATTGTAAGAAGAGGGCAATTTCCTTTCATTGTGTAATCCTTGTTTTCATATTTTTTTTGCAGATGTCAGGTTGGTCAACATCAACACAATTATTGTGTAGGAAACACCTCCAGCGATAATGGATAACTAAGGTAATGTATGCATTACATTCAATTGGCAATATCTGTACAGTTCATAGATACAGTTCAACTACCGGTATTACGCGCATGTGCAGAAATTCAATGACCCGCATATGTATTCCATACAGGTTCCATAGAACAAGCATGCACAGTTTATTTGGTAGTTTATTGGAAAGTGTAATTCATGCATCTATTTCTTCTCGATTTATTATTATTATTGATAAATAATGATCTCACAATTATTTTACAGGTGAAACTCTACAAGAGACATCCAGCCAGAAGATGTCAGTTGAAGAAGATTATATTACTGTAAGAAGATTGTATTATTGTAAGAAGATTGAAGATTATTTCACAAAGTCTTTGCTAAACTGTAAAACTGTAATTTACACTAATAAAAAAAAATACCATATTTTAAAAATACTTTAGTCATCAGAAGTTTTTTTTATGGAAAAATCTGGTGGGTTATATTGAAATGAATGGGATATCATCATGAAATGAAGGGGAGTAAGGTGTAGGTTCCATTGCGATTAGATTAGAGAAACACATTAACACACTAACAATGCCTATTGTTACTGCAGAGTACTACCGCCACTGCTATACTCCATTTTTGTGGCTGTGGCATGTTCACAGGGGCCGCAAATAGCAAATAAATGCCGGGGATTTACACTTGGTTTTGTTTGGAACTGAAAACAGTAAGTTTTATTACATCTGTGTGTGAAAATAGAAATGTTCACTTTTTTTAACCTATTTTAGTCATGATACAAATATATATTTTGAAATACATTTTTAAAAAAGCACACATTTATTAGAAAATTGCTATGGTGCGATCAATTCTCCCTCTTTTTACTGTTTTATATGCACTGTGGAGTACCCCTCACTTAGTTTGTGAACTCCTATATTAAGATTTAGAAATGTGGGTGCTAGTGGATCAGCTTTCCATGACCATAATTTGACAGACATATTATTGGAATTCTTGAATTAATGTGTACACGTCCCCATAAAAATGTTGCAACACAAGCTTCTTTCAAGGTATGTTTAGACAGCTGGGCATATATGAATTCAGAACAGTAACTGACTGGAAGTACAAATTCAGTGATTCGCACTAATTAATCTCTAGTGTAGCGGGTTTCCCCCCCCCCCCCAATCGCAGATTATACTGTGGGGTGAAAGGGAACATACAAGGTTACCATAGGTGTGGTGCATTACCTGTTGGCTCGCAGGAGGGCTGAGCTTCCGCCACGGGGAACCTGGGGCAATATTAATACTAGGGGTACTCACTTACAACGATGCAGCGCCTCCACCTGCGATGGCTCCCACCAGAGGGGGAGTGGTTCCTCGCAGGACAATCACTAATAACCAATACTCACACACAGTGATATATAATAACTGATACCATTTACTTAGGAACATAAGATAACACATAACATAACAGGTGTCCCTCTCACGAGGAGACACTAACTGCGACATCTCGCAGGACGCTTCCCCAACACCAGGGGATCCCACCCAGTGTCCAAAGAACCCCACCCAATGTCCCGCACTCTTGCAGAGAGAGTCAATGGGTGACTGCGCAGTCACTATTTATACTAAGGGCCCGTTGGTGCACTTGTGTATTAGATAGTACCTACCGAGCACTCCCGTGCTCGGATCTCCAACTGGCTTCACAAAGGATCCGTCGTGTGATGGTTCCGTCTGATCCTACACCGGACTCCTTTGCACGCGGACCGCCAGGGACGATCCGAACCTGGAAACAGTCTCTGCGGACCCCAACTTGGATCCGGACCTCTTAGCAGGAACCGCAGCGTCCGTTGTGTCCCTCTCTCATCTACCCTACCGTGACAGGATCCCTAACCTAGGACCTGTCCCTACAGCACTAAGTGACACGCGCTATACTATAGGCCGTCCCTACAGCACAGCAACCTGTAATGGCTTTGGGGAAGACTCCTAGGGGCCTACAGGGGTTAATAACCTGCCCTACTCCCCTAACTCTTCCCAGTCCTGACTATTAGACAACTAATCCCAGCGCCTACCGCAACAAGCTGTAGCTCATTGGATGCTGGCAGCCAACGTGCTGCGCAACAAGGTGCCTGCCTGTCAGACTCAAAGCACGGACAGCCATGACTGACAAGGCAGCACTCTAACACTAAGGGCAGCGTCCCTATCTTGGGCCTCCCTCAGCACTTACCCACTACTCTAGTGGGGAGTTGGGGCCTACCTGGGGTGTGGGTACCTATAGGGGTGCAGGAGCTGCACTCGCTCCCCGCACCCTTCCTTCCCTCACAGCTCCCTGACTCCAACTTGCAAACCTGAGTGACAGGGTCCCTTAACCGAGGGCAGTCCCTGGCAACACTCACTCTCATGGGGTACATAGCTACCTCGGGCCCTGGGTGTGTTGGCCTAGTACAGGGAGTTCCTGACTCCTGTACCCTACCTCCTTCCCTAGGCTGCTCCGGTCTCTGACTGCCTAACGTGCTCCAAGCCCGCCAAATGTATCCACTTGCCTGCCTGGAGATCCTAAGCCCTATTGGCTCCCTGGCATCACGTGGGGCATACAGAGGCTCATGGGATCTGTAGTCCCTGCTCAGAGCCTCTCCTAATAGGCTACAGCTTCACTGGCTTTTGGCGAGCTCATCTGCGCCTGCGCGATCTATCTCGGGCTGCCCTAACCTCCCCTGGGCTTTCCCTGCTCTCGCGCGACTTCTCCCTACCCCTGCACTACCTTCCGCGCATGCGCGAGCTATCTGGGGGCCTTCCGTGCTATCTGGTCCCTACGCATGCGCAACACGCATAGCAATGGCGGCGCCCTGCCTCCCGAGCCGCCGGGACCTTAGAGACGCGACCTCGGCCCTAGCGACGGCCCAATCGCGTCCTCGGCAACCGCGAGCGTAGCCCGCTCGCGGAGGCAGAGCACTACTCCCTGCTCCGGCCCCCACCCTTGGAAGCAGCCGTCGGGTCCGTCGCTGGCTCCGGCGGCACCCGCGATCGGGCTGCACCAAGAGAGGGGGGTCTCAAGGAGCTGCTGGAGACCAGGGCTACACTAGTAAGACTAGATCTTGAATATGGAGTACAATTTGGGTCATTTCACCACAAAAAAAAAGACATGAAACTGGAAAAAGTGCAGAGCCACCAGACTAATAATGGAGATGGAAGGTCTGATTTAGGATGCAAGACTACAAATTTGGGCATTATAAGAGGTGTCTTAGAGGATATTATTACTATTTACAGACATATCCAAGGTCAATAAGAAAAATGTTCAAGATAACTTTTCATCCCAAACATAGTCAGGGTCTTCCTTTGAGATTAGAGGAAAGAAGATTTCCCCAGCTGTAAAGGAAAGGGTTCTTTACAGTAAGGGCAATAAAGAATATGGAATTTACTACCACCGGAAGTTGTGATGGCAGATGCAGTAGATATATTTAAGAAAAATACATCTTTTTACAAAGGAAATGTATACAGGAACATGCCGCGCAAGTTGGAAAAGCATTCATGCAGGGAGTAATCTGATTGCCATTAGTAAAGTCTGTAATATGTTTTTCCTTTATAAGACATAATTAGCAAATGTTTCACTAGGGATTTTTGTTTTCCTATGGATCAATATAGCTATAAACTTGGGGTTAGGATCTCACACAATTTGAATTTAACAAAGGAAAAACTTGATGGACATACTGTAGTACTTTTTTACACTACATAGGTAAATCCACAGAGCTCAGTTAAATCTGGGCTACTAATGTGACGTCACCTAAATCGATAACATCCGTTAATTTCCCTGTGTTTAACTGGTATCCACAAAATGAAATATATGCAAAACAAACAGCCATAAGTGATCTCATTAGCATAGGCCTAACATGATGTGAAGTTAGCACTGTCTTGTGTTTGCTTCAAATAACATGGAGTTAAGCCTATTTTACCCAAAAGTGGCGTTACTGCAGACCCAGAATAGGTGTTTAATTAAAGTAAATAAAGAGAAGACAGGAGAGGAAAAGAACCCTGTAAATAACAATACAATAGTTAAACCATACCTAACTGTGGTCTTACACTTATCCAGACCCTGTAAAAGACCTATTTCAGGATGTGAGGAATGCTAAGTTTAGATATGACCTAACTAACATAACTTTAAATCCCTGTGTTAACTATAACGGAGCTCTGTGGATATGCGTTGTTAGAGGGAACACCTCTTTTGCATATCATTAGCACTAACGTCCATTACAATTATCTGTTTTCATGGATAATAATCACAAGCTGTTACTCTGAGTGTGTCTGAATATTTTAGCTTTGAGAGACTTAACTCTGGAATAGAGATTGGTAAGAACTAGTTTGAGAATATTGGGGAATTATTGGACAATATTAATTAAACTGTTAAATCATCAGTAATCTGTTTTTGTTTTTAAATATTTGGTTCCTGTTGCAGTCTGTGCTTTTATTTTAATTCTAGCAAATTATTACATTTATTTGAAGACACTGAGTTAGTTATTATTCTCAAACTCTTTTACAAATAGTGTCAGAGTATCTATAATGATTGATGTGATTGTACAGTATACAGTACTTTACTTTCTATTTTAGTAATGACTTCATCAACAATAACAAACTCAGAAAGACGTCTCTTTGTATACATCCTGATGGCAAATTTCAAAAGGTATTTTTTTAAACTCTTTCTATAAACTGGTGTAGCACTGTTTCTCTTCCCCCCCCCTGGGAGATTGCACAGCCTATGCTATGTGTATGTGGTGCACTACCTGTTTGGAGCAGGAGATCTTGAGCTGTCTGTGGTATTGTGGAGACCAGGACAGGCTTGGGTTCTTATCCTGAAGTTCTTCTCTGGTGCTCAGCGCCTCCAGCTGTAGTGGGCTCAAGGGTGTTCCGGAAATCAGCCCGCCCTACTGCGTTCTTCTCCCTCCTGCCCAAGGACTGATACTTAGACAGGAGTGTATAGTATAACAAGGGTCTTTATTGGCAGGCATGGTAGCAGCCACTGCAGTTCTTACACCCACGCAGCGGTGCAAGTATCAAGGCTCCAGCCCTATGGATGCTGCTACCCTGATAGTATGGGGTGTTGAGTCAGATGGTCCCTCTGGCCTACACCTGAGGGTGGGCCCACTCATCCTCGCAATGGGAGAGACTCACTGCCCATCCGCTTGCACCGAACTCCAAAGCACGACTGAATACGCTTCCTCAGGAAGCAGGGGCGGGCTTATGGACTGTACCTATCCCTGATAGGCTGCACACAGGCCATGAGTCATCACCGCACTCCTGTCCATCAAAGGAGAAGCACAAGAGGGGTCAAGAGATTTAACTGGTTACTGGCTGCAGCTAAAAGGACTTACATAACAGATATACTTTGGGGAAAGAGAGGTACTATGGGGCATACCCTGTTACAGTGGTTTTGCTCAAAAGTTTTCCTTTCTTATTAGACTAAAATGTATGTATTCAATCCTTATTGTGACCAGAGCTGCTTTTACATTTGTGAAAAATAGAAGCATTGCATGTTTACGAATAGGATACACAGAATTCTGCATTTTTGCTTACAAATGTTAAAGCAGCAGTTCAAGCAATATCCTACATGTGTTTTTTATTTTTTTAATAAATCAGTTCTGTACTATTAGAAAATAGTTGTAGCATTAAAAAAAAATGTTTTAAAGAAAATTTGAATGTTTCTAATGTAGGAAGCATTTCCAAAGTGACAGCCCCCTTCCCAGTCTGATAGGCTCTGGCTCTTGAGTCCCACCCTCTCTCTAGCAGTGCACCAATTGTATCTAGTAACTGCCCAGTCAATCATATTCCAGGAACTACATAACCCGGAGCAAGCGATCAATTACAGGAGAACGGATTGATCTGCAGCTTAGCTAATCACTTGTCAATGTGCTGATTGTATTGATGCACATATTGAATGAGATTTTTTTTTTTTTTTTTTTTTTTTTAATGGCAGCTTGTATTGCAGCTTTAATCTCACATTGTATGTAGTTGGTACCATATAATTACCTAATAATTATTTGCTTTAGAAAAATTTGTAAAATCTGTCTCTTTTCCTCCCAAGACTAAGCATATCTGAGTAAAACAACCTTATACTATTTCAACTACTAGTCTTAAAGCAGCAGTTCATGCTGCCAGTTAAAAAAAATGAAAATAATAATAATTTTTCCATTCAATATGTGTATTAATACAATCCACACAATGATAAGTAATTAGCTAAGTTGCCGATCGATCCGTTTTCCTGTGATCAATCGGTGAAGATTCGGCTCTGGGTTTCACTAAATGACTGTCAGTGCAGCAGAAGAGGGCCCAAGATGCAAAGTCCTGTGTGGAAGATCATGTGACCAGGCAGTCACTAGATACAATTGGTGCACTGCTAGAGAGAGGGCAGGGCTTAAAAAGGGGTGTGCTAGAGCCTGTTTCAGAAGAGGAAGGGGATGTGACTTTGTAAAATGCTTGTTCCATTATAATATATTAAAAATTGGTGTTTAAAAAAACCGCTAGAAGTATTTTCTTATAGTACAGAACTGATTTCTAAAAACAAATACACGTTGGAGGATATTGCTTGAACTGCAGCTTTAATTGGCTGAAAATTCTTTTTTATATATATATATATATATGAAGGACAAGCACAGATAACATTCCAAGAGACACTGTTTTTAAGTATACCTTTTGCTTGCTTCATTCATTGTAACATCGCCGGAAGAAGAGATCAGTGTATCTCGAAAGCTCGCACAAATAAAAGCATTTCGTTAGCCACAGAACGGTATCATCTATTTATTTTTTGATTATATATATATATATATATATTTACTAGCAGTTGGGATATTCTAATGGATCTGATCTATATTTCATTTTAGGTTAAAATATAATGTATATGCATATGACTGTTATTGTATTTTTTTCTTTTAAGGGTCAGTCAACAGAAGACCAAAGCCAATTTTGTAGAGTGCAAACCACGGTGAAAGACAATATGCTAGGTACTGTAAATACAGTTTGATATATCACTCACAAGCAATGCTTATTTTGTGTAAGAACGTTTTTTGTATTTCTGTCTTGAAAACATATTCTGTATATTGAATGTATGTGTCTATCGCTTAGCGATAGCACATAACGATCACACACTAGCTGCCATTGGCTTGAATTGCAGGTAACGTGGGATCACCATGCAATAACCAAAATCAGAGCTTAGTGATCACGGTGTATGTATATAAGATAAAGAGGTTCGTTAAAAACAACTGTACCATTTTTTTTTTCATTGCACATGAGATTGGCACAGAATGGCCATAGCCTCTGCTATAGTATGTATTTGTGTCAATTGATGTAGCACTGGGCTCTGTCTGTGTTTCATGTTTTGTCTCTGATTTTAAATATATATTGCCATGCTCAGTAGCACTCCTCTTTGACACTTATATGCATATATATACGTTGTGGTTATTTTGGGGGTTCAATACGAGCTTACAGGTGTTCTGTATGTTTTGCAATTCTGTTCAGCTGTTCCCAGCTGATTTGGAGGGTGGCTCCTCCTTCCCAGGTTTGACGCTCACCCCCTCCCACTTTTAAATGGTTAAAGCTCACCCCATTTCACCTTCCACACTCATGGGAACTTGCATGCAGTTTGATTGCGACAAATCTAATACAGAGTGCTTTTCCTGGTATTGTACAGGTTTATAAAAGCTTCAATCAAACTTAGAACTATGCAACTAATTTTGACAGATTTATTATAAATCATTCTTCCTGGTAATGTACAGGTTATTAAGAATTTATATTAGTGTTAGGACCCATGAGACGTGGTCTGCCTTGGAGGGGCTCATGGGCTTATGACACTTTGGCCAAAGAGTTAAACTAAAAGACCATTTTATTCAAAAGATTATATATATATATATATATATATATATATATATATATATATATATACACTGTACCGTGTATTTGTGTCAATGGATGTAGCACTGGGCTCTGTCTGTGTTTCATGTTTTGTCTCTGATTTTAAATGGTATTAACTGCTCCATAAGATTGAGATATAAGGTAATGGGTTTTTACATTACTAAAAAATGCTTTATTGTTTATTTATTTATAAAAAATGTGTTACCATGAAATAATACATTGAGTGTTACCTCTCGTTTTCAAGTATATCCTAATCCAAGAGTTATAACAATATATGGTTACATTAAAAGTACAGAAGTTATACAGTCAATTCACAGACATTTCATGGACAGATAGTTAGAAAATTGGTTACAGCGTATTATTGTTATTAAATTGAAGACTCAAACTATTTGGGGCTATTCATTAAACTGTGACAATGTACTTTTCAAGAATTGTGATACCACTCTGAATATGCAAACAAATATGCAAATTTGGCTTGTAAATGAGCAAATCTCACAAAATTACGTATTCAGATGCCATTCAGTAAACTGCGGCATTGAAATTGCCAGCTAAAATCTCTCAAATGTTTCTTCCTGGCAAGATTGATAGTTTGAACAGGTACATAATGGACGAATATTGCACAAAGGGGTAAAGGTGCAGTCTTACATATGAACACATTATTAGTGATACAGATGCAGCCAGTTGTATCTCCAACCTGCCACAGCACATGTGCTGGTGAACTGTGGACCAAACGTGGAGCCTTTACGGAAAAGTGCATTGCAGGGGAGAATGGCCCATTAGGATTAATGCAGCTGGGGGCCCTGCTTCTGAATGAGACTCCCGCTGTGTTAATCCTACCGGGCTGCATCAGTCTGGAAGAGACACGCAGTGAGAATAGACTGAATCAGTTACCGCTAAGGTAATGAAGGGGTTAAACCAAACTACCTGGTTTGTTGGGGGTAGTTTGAGGGTAGTTGCCCCAGGGTGGATGGTTAGGCCTACCTGGAAGGTTGTAGGAGGGTTAACCCCTTCATTACCTTAGTGGTTACAACTGCCAAGGTAATGAAGGGGTTAACCACTCACACTACCCACCCGTCCTGGGGTAACCCCCCCCCTTCCCTACAAAGGCATGGGCAAATTCCCTAGTAGCCAAATATGGCTACAAGTGCTTTTGCCCATTCAAAACAGTAAAATACATAATAAATTGAAGTAATAAATGTTTTACTTATCCCTGCCAGAATGAATGTATCCTCCTCCTCTTCTGCACAAACATGTAAGGGCTGGTGCCCAACCATTAAAACAAATGTAACCCCTTAATTACCTTAGCAATTACTAATGCTAAGGTAATTAAAGGGTTACTGGTGTTTTAATGGGGTGGGTGAAGGGATGTACTGTAGCTGCCCCAGGGAGGGAGGCTAGGCCTCGCGGGAGGGATGCAGGATTGGTTAATATGCCGGTATGTCCTGCATGTTTAATACTCCCGTGTCATGGCCAATGTGACCGTGACATTTAAACATGCCAGAGATACCGGCAGCCCATACGGGGGCCTGTATCTTGTGAAGCAGGGGGTCCCCGGGGCTGAAATTAATGCGGTTCAGCTCCGGAGATACCCTGCTTTAATAATGTTATTAAAATCAAATAAAAGTCAAGCAATCGCAAGAAGTACATAGAGAGAGGGACCAATTTGGTCTACTCTCACTGCACATCTCTTCCAGACTGATGCAGCCCGGTAGGATTAACACAGCGGGAGTCCCATTCAGAAGCAGGGACCCCGCTGTGTTAATCCTGATGGGCAATTAGTCTGGTCGCGGGGATTCCGTGAGTAGGCATTTGTCAGGAAGTTGCCACCTGCAGTTTCCTGGCCGACTATCCGACCAACCATCTGTCTGCATCTGTATGTTTAATAGGTTAAAGATAGTTGATTGTTGACTTTATTAACTTAAGGTTAATAATTTTATATTTTTTTTAAATAACACAGGGGCTTTAATAGTTAAAATGTAACCCATTATAAACTTAAATGTATAATTAATTACAAACATTTACAGCTAAACTATGAAAAATATTAGAATAACTACACTACGGGTTTTTGGTTTATTATTTAAGACTCTATCATCTACTTTTAATTATACTATATTACTTTGATCCGTTAAATTCTATGAGCCTGCACATTTCCTTTTCCTAGCCCTGAATATTGCAAATCAAATCTTAGAATTCTCTTTTGTCATCAAAATGCAAAATGCAAATGAGGTACATTTTGGCACAATCTTTCTGTACTAAAAAATCTTATTCAGTATGGCGAATACTCCAGATTCTTCAATTTGTCAACTACATAGCCACAGTTGTATAAATAGGTCAATTTCAGCTATCTTTTGTGCCTGAATGTTATGACATTTGGCTAGTGTAAAGAGAGCTTCTCAACTTGGTCAGAATGAACATTGAACATATTACAGCTAAAATATGTTATATTAGATGTCAGTGATTCTATGCAATCCATTATCAGCACAGTAAGATTTTGTGTTCAAATATTGATCTATCACAGATAGCATTAACATTCATAATGGGACTATTAATACACAGCAGCAAAAAAACATTCTTCTGAGACTTTTCTCACTACAGTTATCAGTAACCTTGTGATCACTCCCTTGTTAATATAACCAGTGTTTCTGTTGTGCACGACAAAAATGTAGTCTTTATTTGCACACATAGATCCAAAAATAATCATAGGGCAAGATTCACAACTGTTGATACTAAATAGATTAAGTTGTATTCAGCAGAATTGGTTTAAACTTTATTCAACAGAAGCATAGTAGAAATACACCAGCATTGCCGTAATCAAGATGCATTTATTATAGATTCATATCAACACTTTGGACTAACAAAAGGACATTTCTTAAGGTTACATACTGTATCTCACCATGATTTTCACTATTTAAAGGAGATTCTTGAACACCACTTGTAATGAAGTAGGGAAAATCAAGAGATTTGTAAGAATAAAGTACATATCAGGCCTTTATTATAGAGAAAAGTCAATTTGGTGGACTAAAATATTGAGACCAATCTTATAAATTCATTTAATTCAGTGCAGTTCTGCTTTGCTGCTCTAATTCCTTTGTCGTGTTTGACACAATTCATCAACATTAACTCTCTTGGTCCTACTGCAATATTCCTGTCCTCTTCTTGTGTACTTGGTAGCTCTTCACTGTCTTTTGTACTAAATATTTCTTATTTCTTGTCCCACTATGTGTCTATTGGCTCTTCTCTGACACTTTGCACATTGTTACAAATAGATTTAAACCCTGTGAATAAATACAATAATAATCATACATTATATCAACAAATGTAAACGTTATATTTGATTAAAAGATGTGTTTTAGTTAGTGTCACCTTTTTAATAGACCAAGAACATTTCTTCATAGGTGTTAAATAATTTCAGAGCTTTCAAAACCATATACTTGTTTTTATTTTTAAATAAATAAAAGTGTGTGTGTGTGTGTGTGTGTGTGTGTGTGTGTGTGTGTGTGTGTGTGTGTGTGTGTGTGTGTGTGTGTGTGTGTGTGTGTGTGTGTGTGTGTGTGTGTGTGTGTGTGTGTGTGTGTGTGTATGTGTGTATACCGAGCATGCGCATTTTAAGTGAAACTTCTTTCTTTTGTCACTGTTTTGTCACAGAAATTGTATTTGTGTTGGTGATGTTTTTAATTAAAAATCAAAACACAATTTCAGTGCCAAAACGCAAAGAAGTTTGACTTAGAACGCGCGTGCGCAGCACACAGCCCCTGTTTTAGCTATTTGCACTTCTATAATTTATAGTAACTAGGAATTCCTTGTGTTTGTTTTTGTCTGTGTGTCTCCATATCTGTGTGTGTGCTGCTTCTGCGCGCGTGCTGGCGGCCTATGCGCAGGCGCACCGAGCCAGCGGCTACTACGCAGGTGCGCCAAGCCGACGGCTACTGCGCAGGCTTGCCAAGTCAGCGGCTACTGCGCAGGCGCGTGGGGCAAGGGGATAACGGCTCCTGCGCATGCACGCCGAGCACGGGAGGCCTTTGCGCATGCGCGCCGCCGAGCTGCCAACACTGATGTCACAGATGACCTCTCCGCGGTTTACTGGTTGCCTTACCTTGCAGACCGGTGCAGTTCTGGAACAGCTCCCCTGATGTTTGCTGCAGCCTGGATTCACTCACCAGAGCTATACACACTCCCTCTGGTATCTACTGCAGCTGTGCAGCCTATCACTGCAACCTAGACTTGCATTCACTCATTGGAGCAGTACCTTCACACCCCCGCTGGGGATTGGCCCGCTGGCCTTTAAGTACTGCTTTGCCACAATGCTCCTTGCCGAGCATAGTCCTTACTGGATGTCACTATCGTTCTGCCACAAGCCCTCGCTTGTTCTCCTATGCTGATACCAGGTTCCGCCCTGCGTCCTTCAGCTCCCTTCAAGCTCCCGCTTGTTCTCCTGTGCTGAAGCGGATGTTTCGTCCCTGCGTCCTTCAGCCTCCTGGATTCCTGCACTGAAGCGGATGTTTCGTCCCTGCTTCCTTCAGCCTCCTGGATTCCTGCACTGAAGCGGATGTTTCGTCCCTGCTTCCTTCAGTCTCCTGGATTCCTGCTCTGAAGCGGAGGTTTCCCTGTGTATCTCCAGCTTCCTGGTTCCTGGGGCCTACTCTTTCCCTAATCTAGAGAGGCCGTGTCCTGGTTCCTGCGCTGAAACAGAGGATTCCCCAGTCCGCTCAGGACTCTTGCGCTGTGCACTGGTTTACCCGTGCAGCTAGGCGGTGTGCTACGCTGGTCTGCTTACCATCCCCTGTGACCAGCACCATGGGCCATGGTCGTCGCACGCGCAGAGGCCAACCCCGCGCTCCTAAGCTGAAGCGGGGCTCTCCTGACTACATGTTGCCGAACTATTGCTTGAACAATGTTTATCCTGATGTCTCCTGTCCTGACCCTGGCTTGTACAACGACGACGCTGTCTTCTCCTATCCTGATCCTGCGATATATGACTACGAACTGCGCAATCCGGATCAGCCTGCGCGGTCTCAGGTCAGTGCTTTTACAACCCCACCTCAGCCTCGCGGTCCGACCCAGGTTTGTGGCGAGCACAATCGTGACAGTGATGTCACTTACGTGACTGTACTTCCGTCACCATGAAGGCGATTTACTGCAAGGGACATTTTAGCAGGGCCAGCAAAGAAGTTCTTTTAAACCTGTGAAGAAATATTTAAAAAACTCTATTGTTGGTCCACTGAAAGGGATCCTGGTGAAGTATAACAAATAAATCCTTTTCCAGATCTAATATATCTGTCAAATACACGCTTGTAATCC